>NW_017257851.1:207653-252378 GCF_001594055.1 Mycetomoellerius zeteki | reverse complement strand
TAGCAAAATGCCATGGTATTGTTTAAATTTGCATAACTCAAAATATATGCAGTCAAATAAAATGTTAAATAGCAAATAACACTCAAAAATACATATATTCATGTGATAATACGTTCAAGTTTAAGAAAAATGAGGGGGGAAATAGATGTAATTAAATGCTAAATTATACCTCAGAAACGTTTCGAAATACTTGAAAGTAAAAATGCGTTATAATAAGTGCTGGCTATTGAATATTGGTAATATTAGCGTCATGGTGTAACGGCAAGCTACTGAACTAATAATTCCATAAGTAATCATTAGGATTCGCTATATAATAGCAGAGATATTAAGGGAGGCCACAATATATACACTGGTCATAATACCATCTTCTCCTCTACATATATGAATCCTCAGCGGCTTTTATTGATCCTGTTTATTCGACCTTGACCCTTGTAATTTAGCCTAACTATTCGCACGTGTCTGCTATATAAACATTTTATTTCTGACTATACCCGTTATTGATTATATAATGTTATGACAAAAATATGTTTCATTTGCAATATTGTATATTATTGCACTGGTTTTGAATAAAATTATCCTCAAAAAATTTTTAATAAATCATTGTAACGTCGTTTAACTTTTTTTTATGTGAAGGATATTATTATTAATAATTAAATTAAATTTCTTAACAATTTAAAAGACTTGTAAAAATTAAAGGATATTAACTCCTCTTTATATGTATAAAAAACGGGATGATGTTATTACACAAAGAAATGTTCTCTCTGAAAGTTCTGCGTAATGGTTCATTTCTCTTAACATAAGATTTTATTAAACAAGAATATGTCATTTATTTACATTAAATTAGAAACCCCGTATATATATGTAAGGACAGTTAAGAATTAGCACAATTTTGTTAGTTTTAACAACTAATTGTAAGATATTTATTAAATTGAAATGTTTGTGAAAGTAAAGTTTAATATTCTTGTGACTCATAAAAAATGAGTTCAATTCATAACTGTGGTTTCCTTTTGGTGCACGAATAAATCTCTTTCATGTTTCACTAAAGATTTCCCGTAGAAGAGAACAGTTTGACGAGTCTATAAATCTTTGACAATGGATAAAACACAATCCAAATTTTTGAATTTTTTAAAAAAACAGTAATTTTCTTACAAAGAATTTTTGTAAATTTATAAATAAGAAAAATCGATTTTTTTTATTTAAAAAAAGTATTTCGTAGATAATGATAAAAGTGATTTAAGATGTCCAAAAAAGTTTTTGTATAATTTATAAACACACACACACACAAACACATACAAATATTTTTAAACTAATATATTTTTACACACATACGTAAGAATGTACAATATACATACCTGCGTAAATACATGTTTGATTAATAACACATATAGGAAAAATACTATATGAAGTTTATTTAAGTTCAAACAAAATACAGAGAAAGAATTATATGTAATCCTTGAATAAATACAATTTTAATTTTATATATACATAATTAAAATTGTATTTATTCAAAGATTATTTTTGTATATTTTTTTCAACTATATTCGTAATTTGATGTGCAAAATAAAACTTAATTTTTAAGCATTAATTGATGCTGTTATTGTACTCCGTTCTAATAATGGAAATTATGACAT
The DNA here is from genome assembly GCF_001594055.1 of Mycetomoellerius zeteki. NCBI lineage: Eukaryota > Metazoa > Arthropoda > Insecta > Hymenoptera > Formicidae > Mycetomoellerius > Mycetomoellerius zeteki. The sequence goes on along the minus strand of NW_017257851.1, from coordinate 250,747 downwards.
TAGCTCATTTTCTGGATTTGTAAGAGAAAAAATATATATACAATAAGAATTTTAGACCGTACTGTGAGAACACAATCGATAAAGCCTACCAATCGAAACTGGATCTTTAATGCTTAAATAATTCAATGTGAATTATATATATATATACTATATATGTACATGTGTATATATACCATAGTTGTAGTCATTCAAACTGCGCGAATTGGTTTTCCGGACTTATAAACGCAATTAAACTACTATAAATATCACGAATTAAATTAAATTGACAAACAATTCTTAATAATTTGATACTCAATCAGGTATCGTATTAGAAAGATGTTAATGTGCTGAAAAACTATAAATAAATTTATTGCGAAAAATATTACCTCGAAAAAAATATATGCTTTTTCCTCTAAAGCTTAGTTCCACAATTCACAGTTAACTCTTAATCGAAGTTCAGCTTATTACTTCATCTCTTTCTTTAGAAAAGAATTAAAAAGAGACGAGAAATAAGGCCGTGGTCCGATTCGCTCAAAATCATTTCATCCTTGTTGTTTAATTGTCAAATGTTAAACAAAGACAAATGATGTTCATGAACAGCGTGTGAGGAACATGAATCGGACCGGAATCTCGGTTAAGACCGTTAAGAGTTACCGTGAAACTAGACAAAACAACTTAATTTTGGATTAATTTATGACCCAGCTTTCACCGGGTACAACAAAAAATTCTTATAGACTCATCAATTGTTCCCCTCCACGGAAATCTTTAGTAAAAGGCGAAAGATTTATTCGTGTTCTGAAGGGAAACCAGAGTAACGATATAATGCTATAACGATCCTTATATAGACAAGCAGACCAAATTTTACTTACAAGAAATATTTCATCTTGAGGGCCCTCTCCTAGCCAGACTTGGAACTAACAGCGTCCAATCTCCCTTAACCTTAGAAAACGGTATGCTGGATTCGACATACCTGACCTATCTTAAGCCTGCGACACACGACCTGTTTGTTTTCCGGCTTGTTTTCCTACTGGATTCTTAACTAGATTAGAATCTTACCATTGTATTGGCTGCGGTACTGATAGTGTCAGCATCGTAGCCAATACGGTGGCAAGAATTTATTCTAGCTAACAATCCAGCAAGAAAATGCACCGTGTGCCGCCGGCTTTAGAGCGTTTTTCATTCAGGAAAGATACACAGTGAATCATTATATCTTTGTTGTTTGTCAACATTACATAAAAAAATTGTTCAGAAATTGCTTACACTTTTATAAAAATGAATCTTAGATTGCAGAAATTTTGAAAAATCATTTCTTTAAAAAATTTTTGACAAAATAAATATAAAGGTTTCTTAAACAATGTACTAAAAATTAGAAACTTTGAATTTAAAGAAATAAATGTTATATAATCGAATATTTCAAAAAATATGATTATCTGAAAAAATGAAGATAATAGATATACCCAATGTGTCATCTAGAGTTAAATATGTGTGTACTTTTAAAATAAATTCTCAACAATAAAAACAAATATTCTTGTTTAATAAAATTAAAACAAACATTTTTTTATGTTTTACTGATTGTGAACATCATATCTTTATTAATTAATTATCAGCTTTTTTTATATAATAAAAATCTGGATTGTTTAAATTCTATAAATTATTGCTCTCTAAAATTTTTCAAATTTTTTAGATATTTTACTTATTTGCATGATGATCCACAGGAAGTTCTGTCGAAGACAGATCACGGAAAGTCTTACAAGGATGAAAAAACCAATCATAATAATTTACACAAAATCAATCTAAGAAACAATCAGCTGAAAGGAAATATAATTTTGGGAAATTACGGCGTAAGTTCTATAACATCTATGAAATTTTTGTTTTGTTTCAATTCTATATATTTGTTTTTTCTAATTCACTACTTTACAAATAAAAATTCTTTTTGAAAAAAATAAGATAAAGAAATAGTTAATGTTAAACTTGATAGTTTATTATCTTTTTTCCTTTTTTTATAAACAAAGAATCTGACACATCTGGACGTAAGCGAAAATAGCATTGAAAAATTGGATATTAGTGCTCTGCAAGAATTGAGAAGTGTACGCTGCGGACGAAATAATTTAACGGAATTAACTCTTTGCGGCCGAAATCTAGTATCTCTTATTGCTGGTAATAATAGTAAGTATAGATTTTTACATGCATTGTACAATAATGTATACTTTTTATTACGTAGTTAATATATTGAGATAGAATTAAAAAACAAAAAATAAAGAAATAAAAGTAGAATAAAAATAATTATTTTTCTACAGGATTGAAAAAACTAATCATCGAACCTGTGCCAATTAATCTGGAACATTTGGATGTTTCCTAGTGAGTGAACGCAATATATATATATTATCTAAATTAATATAGATACATATTAATATATCAAATCTAAAAATTTGACTAAGTACTATTAAACCCAACTAATCTTAAAAGTTATTAATCGGTCTACAAAACTTTCTTGAATCTATTTTGTATATTTCAGTTTTTTTACACTATTTATATTTTTTTATTCGAGCACTTTAGCTTTAAACTAAAGACAAAAATATGTAAAAATAATTTATGATCTATTTAAATACGCTATTTTCTAGCAATTAAATATATTTTTTTTCTTTAGCAAGTTCTTTAATATATCATTTAATAATATATTCGTATATTTTAGAATGTATTTTTTATTATTTAATTTATTTATGTGAAAAACTTGTATTTTTTTGCTTTGTTCCCAGCAATAATTTAGATGCATTGCCGGAATGGACAACTGAATTGCCAGCATTGCGCGTCCTTTTCGCGTCGCACAATGCTCTCACGGCTCTCCCAGACAGGTTGTTGTCACAACCCTCGAGACTAGAAGTTCTCCATCTGCCTCACAATCGGCTACAAGCCCTACCACCGCCCAGGAGACCATTGAATATCGTACATTTAACTCTGCAGGGCAACATGTTGACCACGTTGCCAACCAGTTTTTTCACGAATACCGAAAAGTACGACATCTCATATAAAATTCAAATTTCATTGATAAATATATATATATATATATACATAAATCCATATTTGTGTTTCAAAATTGTGATAACAGGAACGAATAATAATAGTAATAATAGTAGTAATACAGTATCTAATTATTAAAAATAATAATCTCTTTATCAAATTTGAATAAAACTACTCTTAAAACACATATTTAACCGTCTAAAATAAAATTACAACATTTTTATTTTTCGTAAATATGTCCACTCAATAGAGTTTAAACTTCGAACTCCTTTCCAGAATGAAAGTTTTAAATCTTTCCAACAATCGACTCTCCGAACTTCCGTATCGCGAAGAGGCCGGAAAAATTCACCAGGGATCACATACCTTGGAGAAATTATACCTCACAGCAAATTGTCTGACCGATACTGCTCTAGACGCTCTCGCGAAGTTTACGTCTTTGAGGATTCTTCATATTGCTTACAACACCTTGGATACGCTTCCAGAAAGGTGAGTCTATCCTTATTCTTTGTTAAAGATACGGAGAAGAACAATGATAATTTTATATCAGTTATCAGGTAATAATTAACGAAGGCAAAATGTGAATATAGATAATAAAAAAACATATCAGTAAATTATAAAAATCAGTCGATCGAAAACTGCGATTTGAGTGTTGATATAGATAAGATATTTGAAATAATTTTATGATGTTTGTTATTAAAATTGATGCAAAATCCTGCAGTTGCATAGCTGCTTGGAGCGACCTGGAAGAATTGGTGTTGTCTGGGAACCGATTGCAGTACCTTCCGGACAACGTGGCAAATCTGCGACATTTGCGCGTGCTACGCGTGCATTCTAATCGGCTATTAACATGTCCCACCTTCAGTAGAACAGCGTCTTTGAAGGTCAGATTCTAGATACGAATATCAATGTATATCGAGCAATTTGCATAAATGAAACATGGCTTATAATCCGAAATATTCTCCTCTTACTTAGATGGAATAAATATATGAAAATTATTTAATTAATTCTCAAGGATCATTTTGTTATTTATTAAATACACATAGATTAATATATAATGTACTTTATTAAATATACATATAAAAATAAAGAATACATACAATATGTACTTTATTATGGATGCATGAAAATAGAAAAACTGACAAAAAATATGTAAAAACGTGAAATTTTTTAATTATCTTTTTCATTTTTTGTAACATTGTTTTTTTATATAAACTATAAAAAAATATTTATTTATAAATAATTGAATTTATTATTATTATTATATTAATATTTTTGTTTTGATATATTTTTGTTACCATAGAATGATTTTGACGTAATAGTTTTGTTGTAACATATAAATGTGATATACCTATTTCATGAAATTACAATGATTGGAGTGTGCTTATTTTCATAAATAGCATATATGCCAACGTAGAAATATATCTATAGGACACAAAAGTATTAATAATACATGCAGCTGAATAATAAAAGCACAATAAAATAAAATATTTATTTCATCCAGGTGCTAGATTTGGCACATAATCAATTGGACAGAGTAAATCTGGCTACACTAGTACCACCACAACTACAATTTCTTGATATATCCTGCAATTCCCGACTGCATGTGGACCCGCGACAGTTTCAAGATTATAGATCCCAAAGGCCAATATCTTTGGTGGATGTATCTGGACAGAACAGACCCAGTTTACCATCTCATCCGCATCAACAAGAAATCGTCGCGGCGGAAAAGAATACCGAACAACCATGGCGATTAGGTTTTTCGGAAACTGCTGGTTCGCGCGAAAAGTAAGATTATTATTTATATTCTATTTATTTATTCATTCATTTTATTTATTATATTTCAATTTATATTTATTCTTCCAAGATTGATAAATTATAAAGAAAAGGTAGACAAAAAGTGTTACTTCCTTATTGCAAGAAATTGATTTTTACGAAAAAATATCTCAATATTATCTGCATTCCCATGAACTTGGAAATTTCATATTTGTACACAGGCTATACATTTCCCAAGTGCGAATATCATCCTTTTGCAACGTCGAAGGTCTGTTTGGCATATTTGACGGTGATTCCAATCAAGAAGCACCTAGCGCTCTTCAAGAAATGATTCCTCGTCTCTTGCTGGAGGAACGAACGGTCCGAGAGACGTCGAAGGAATACTTGAAATATACTCTGTTGTCAGCACACAGAGAACTCAAGGAGAAGGGTCAGAAATACGGCGTAGACGCAACTCTGATCCATATAGTGAAATTACCGTCGCAGCAGGGATATTCAAAATCCTCGACTAAATATTCTCTTAAAGTGGCTTCCACCGGGGACGCCAAAGCTGTCCTCTGTAGAGCCGCGGGTCCCTTGACCTTTGCCAAGTCTAAAAAAGCTCAGACAGTTAAGAACCAGCTTGGTAATGCTGCCATGTTCCCGTTAGTAGTGCCCGATCCGATATACGAAGAAGTGACGCTGGAAGACGACGATGAATTTGTCATAGTCGCTAATCGGAGATTATGGGAGGTTCTAAGCGTTCAAGAAGCCGTGAGGGAAGCTAGAGCCGAGGCCAGTCCTGTCCTGGCCGCCAAAAGACTTCAGGATCTGGCGCAAGCTTACGGCGCAGAGGATAATTTGAGCATCATCGTCGTCCGGTTGGCGGGACCAAGTCCAGGTGACATGGATCAACTCATGCGTGAACTCAGGCATGCCGTTGGTAAAAACAGAAGTCAAAGCGATAGTGTGTGTCCTTGTCCTTGTTGCATGCCGCCAGCGACGCACAAACCACCAGCTGCCTGCTGTTGTCACGCGAACGAAGGCTATTATCTTAATGGCGTGTTAAAAAATATTGTAGGCAGGTAAGGAAAACAGAATATTACTGTTATTAAATTTGATGGAAAGTAATTTGATCAATATCGTGAATTTGTACATTAAAACATCTAAAATGCATGAAAGCAATATTAATGTCTTCAAACTATCTGATAATCTAACTATATAATTTTATAAAAATTGATGACATTTTAAATAATTATATATTTTTTTAATTTAAAGAAACATTTATATATTTTTATTATGCAAAAATCCATTTAGAAGTATCGATTAATATTCTGCAAAATTAAAATGCTAATTTTCAAAATTATTAGAATTATTTCTTTTATAGAAAATGTCGAGATTTATTCTTATTACTTTTATAAAAATTTTTCCTGCAATTTTTCTAACAAATGGGAACTAAGAATTTTATTTTTCATAAAGAATTCCAATATGATTACTATAAAATTTGGCATTTGCTTGGCATTTGCAGATCCAATAAAGTCCACGGTGGTTCCGGAAGATACTTCAAGAATTCCAGATCGACGCAAGAGAATGAAAGTCCTCCATACAGAGACGACCGCAGTTCGCCAAGTGGACAGTCTGATCAAGCCAGTGACAGCACTTTCAAATCTCGTCATCCATCAGCAAGGATGTGGTCTGGAAGTGCGGCTGCTAGGGCGACAAATAAAGCTCACCAGAGTGTTCTCATACAGGAAAACGGCATGCGAAAAGTAAAGTCGAGTCTCTTTGTCGATACTCTTTCGTGAAAAATATTTTCACAAACGTACGCTGGCAAAAAAAATGCTAAAAATTATAATCTTTTTACTGAAGTAGTAAATATGGCAATAAAAAATTGTTTAATTCTTTGTGCCTGACGTGTTCACAAAACATACATACGCAAGCGTATGATCGTAAATAAGGAATATAAGCTGTGTTTCGATCATATACTTACGCTGCCAATATTGAAAATCTACAGAGTAACAAAAAAGCTACAAAATTTTATGTTTATTATAAATCATTAGTAATATATTTTTAGAAAAATACAAATTCTATAGTGTTAGTTAAAATTATATCTTATTAAATACCAAAAATAATAATTAACATTAAAAATGGCCACCTTTAGTTTTGACGGAGTTGGGCTCTTTTTTAAATATATATTACTAAAATATACGTTTCAAGTACCAAATTGACATAGCTGACCGAGCCTATTTGTCGTCATTTTGACATCAAATTTAAATATTATTTTTACTCTAAAATGACGATAAGTAACGTTAGCTTGTTATTTGGCTAATTTTATAAATAAAACTTTGTAGCCACTTTTTGTGTTACTCGTGTAGTTCACGTTATGTAAACTATAAATTTTTAATATTAGCAATGTATATCAGAACACGATCATAGAGATAAGATATAAAAAATACGAAAGTCTTTATTATTTGAATTCTTTTTATTTCTCAGGTATCACCTTGTCTTCCTACGCAAGAGGATGCTATCTCGGAAAGATCCAGCGCTCTCAGTGAGGAGCAATTTCGTTGCTGGGAGTATATGCTTGAGCAGAACACTCAGCTACTATTCGATAAGGAACTGGACACGTTGACGAAGGCGCCGTTACACCGCGGTCAATCAAGGTCAACGCCGCAACTGGGAAGCAATCTACCCTTTTTGTCAAAAAGGTTTGGCAGCGCTCGATCCTTCAATCCTTCATTATCACGACCGCCGATGGTCCGTTTCGGCAGCGGACGGAGATTGCTGAATGGCGGACCAAATGCTGCCTATTTCGGCAGCTTGCAAAGGCTGATGCCGTACAATCTCGAGTATGACTTCGCTGTTATCCAAGAAAGAAACGGCATGGATTCGTTGGAGCAAGACGCCACGAGGATGCAGCAGTATTGGGGAGTTGCCACTACAGAATTGTAAATGAGAATCTAATGCAAAGATACCTACTAAGTATAAGATAGAAGTGCAAATTAGAAGTGCAAAAAAGCAAAAAGTCTACAATACCTATAACAATGAACGAGCTAAATCGGAATTATAGAAACGTTACACACTGTGATAACGTTTATGTAAGTCCTATCCTGAAAAAGTTCCCTTTATGTTTTAAGAATTCATATTTTGCAGAAAGCACATGCAGCATTTCATTATCATTGTCATCGTTTTAGATTGCGAAATATAACGCGGAAACTCATTGTGCTAAATCGTTCATTATATCGCGATAAATTAATTTGCACTTACTTATGAACAATCCAATGTAACCAAAGTAATTTGTCTTGAGAGGCTTGACGGCACAAAGTAATTATACCTTTGTACTCTAATTATTATTGGCAAATGAAGTAATTAACCGAATACAATGTGACGGAGCGAAGAGTTAATCGGCAACAAACGCGTACAATCGCAGTAATAATATCGATCGTGTTGATAACAATGGCACGGCCAAGATAAGCTATGGAGTTCTTCGAACCTCGTGGAAGGAAAGACGACGGGATTTGTACCGTCACTTCGGTAATTCGCTCGTTTATTGCAGCTGATACGCGTGCAATAAAGGGACCGCGGAAACCACTGTGCAGCCTTTACGCTACACAAAGCTGGCCTTGTTTCTTTATAAATGTAGATACGCGAAAGATCTATATCTACTTTATTGCGGAACGACTTTACGGCGCTGAATCACTCCGCAGAAAATGGGCCAAATAATAGAGATCGAAGAAAATCCGTTTCTGGTCTTAGAAGTCGGAGACTGATTTAAATATTAAAAAATTCATTTCTTTTACTGATATTCATCGTATATTCTTTCATTGGATCGTCCATATCCTTTTTTTTTCTAAATATTAACATTTATTAACACGTTATTACGATTTTAAACCCTTCTTAAACGAGCTCTCTTCATTTTGATTTAAGAAACATAAAATGCTGCCAAATTTAATATTAATTGCGAAAATTATAATACAAATTCGCATAATGCATTTCTTTATTCTTTTAGTATGTCAGTTTTTCCTGTGTATAGATTTCATGTTACCTTGCAAATCTCAATTGTTTGCTGGTCTGTATTTTTATGTTTAGCATGTTTAAATATCGTTGTGCTTCATATTTTTTTCCTTACAAAATTTAGATTGTTTAGAAATAGCTTTTGTATATAATTATTACGTAATAAGTACAATTTAATATATCTCTAATATTATGACACACTTCTGCGATAAACTATTGATAATGTTAAGAAACACGTGATACTACTGACGTAATCGATACGATTTTGTGTTTTCTATTACATGTAACGTATCGATATTAGACTTATATGTACAGGGTGTCTCTAAAATGAATCACATCACTATAATTCCGTGTGAAATATTATTAATCGTGTTACGTTAATCAAAATATTGAATCGTTATTTTATAAAAATAAGAGTTACTACAGTCATATATATGACTGTATATAAAGAATTGTAATAGATATTTAAATCAACACTCTTACAATTCTTTATTTCAATCTTTACAATTTTTTAGATCTGCTTCAAACCTGTCATTTTACTGTAATATTTGTTGACTTAAATTCTTTCGATCAGTAAGAGACATTCAACGTTTGTAGAAACTTCTGTTTGAACAAAATAATGGAGTTGAACACAGAGACACCGTATATTTATAAGAAAGATTAAGTCGTATATTACATGAGCGGTCAAAGAGCATGCTTCCGAAATGAATTCACTATTCTTCAGTCCTATAAACATATTTGCATCATTTAAACATATTTCATTCTTTCTCTTAATCGGAATTATGCTCTTCGATGAGAAAAAGAATCACATGAAGGAAATATTTTTTATAAATGTGAAGAGATACTTTTTTATTTTTTGATGTAATATAGAATATGCCGGAAGAAAGTATGTTCCAATAACAGACTTATATTTGTCTGAAATGCGAAAGTTCTTCAATCGTAAGGTAGGTTAAGTGCATTTGGGAAGAACAATTTAAAAGAAAAGTTATTCTACTAAAGTCATCGTATTATGATGTAAAAACAGAAATTTTCAAAAAATTTCAAAATATTTAATATTCGCAATGTAAACTATAAAAAAACTCCATTCTATAAAAAAAATACAAGTATGTAGTGAATCATTTCGAATATGTAAATAAATGTTGTCGGTACACACTTTCTTCGGGACGCCGTGTAGCAAAACTGTACCTGAGGCTGGACCAAATAAATCATGGCTTGCAGCGACCTATTGTTGTCAGAACAAATAAACTATACATTGCAAATGGTGGTGCATCCAAAATTTAACGAAAACATTTTTATACGAAGGCATTTTTATACATTTATAATTTTGCGTCAAAAATTTCAAATATTTATAAAATTTCTTGAATATTTAAAATTGATACATACACATTTTGAAGACGGAATATCGATCTCGTGACTTATTTATCTGTTTATTAAGTCTCTTGCGTAATTTATCTTCTCAATCGCAAACAAAAGTAATCGAAAGCATCATATACAATTTTTTCTTTTGTTTTTATTTTCCTGTTCTTTATTTTTTTCTTTTTTGTCACGTTTCAAAGGATAAATTTCGAAAAAAATTGCACAAAGGATCAAAATAAATTATTATACCATATGTTGCAAGGAGAAAATTCTGCAATAGAATTGCATGAATCCGCCACTAATTCTAAAACACGCCATCATTCGTTACATTCTAATTTGACTTCCTGTCCATCGGCGTGTCCGACATGATATCAAATAATCGCTTCCTTCCGTGACTCAATTGCAACACAGATGAATTCAACAGACAGCAATATTCGAGACATGTAACATTCGGTTACGTTCTGTCCATCGATTAAATTCTTCGCGTTGGCCTTGGGCGGCATTATCTTATTTGTAGTGTGTTATTACACCCATATCGTTTCAAATGTTCTGTTAAAGTCACAAAAAGTAGACGGTAGGAGATTTATAGAGAGAATGAGACTTTTTACTTTTATACAAATTGCTGTAAAAATTGTATAAACGGTAAGAGCGAGAGAGAGAAAGAGAGAGAGAGAGAGAAGTAATATTACTTGATGGATTTAAAGTTTGCTTTTTTTCTTATAAAAGTTTCAAACAAAGCTTAATTAACATAATATTTAAAGTAGAAAATTAAAATGTCAAGAGAAAATATTACAAAATTCGAGATGAATATTGTACAAGATTTTTCTTTCCGATTAATTTCTAATTAATAGGAATTATATTTACATATTTATTGATATTCAATGTCAAAAATTAAAGATTAATAGCTAAGAATTAAAAAATCACATTACGTATATATGTATTTTTACAATACTGCAACTTGTAATTTTACTTCGACTTGTGTATTTGATTCAAAGCGATTTTTCATCGTTTCACTTAAATTTGTTAAAAAGTCGAATATTTTTCAACACCGCGAATATAGAGTAAGAGTAATTTCAAATCGCACGTGAGGGAGAATAATTTTACTGATTCAGCACGTGCTTTTCCTTCGACGACTCCACCGAGAGCATGATAAGCAGTTTCTTTATCGAACTTTGGAATCTGTCAGTTATTTGCTGCTATCGGCAACTGTTAAATTATTCCGCCAATTTATTAATTAATTAACAGTATCCAAGAGTTTGCGAGTATCTTGGTTACAGAGTAACCCATTTATCGAACGATAAAATACTTTCTTCGAAACGTATATTTTCAATCACACGATATATACTTAATATAATATTTCCATTTTTATTGTCATGATGAATATTCTGTTGCTTATTGTTGTTAAAAATAATAAAACTATTAACAACTTTAATACGGCATAAGTTCTAATTTCAATCACACGATATATACTTAATATAATATTTCCATTTTTATTGTCATGATGAATATTCTGTTGCTTATTGTTGTTAAAAATAATAAAACTATTAACAACTTTAATACGGCATAAGCGCTAAAATATAAAATATATATATATATATATATACCTGTTCAATTTTTAGCCTGTTAATAATAATAAGCTAATTTTTCAAGTTTATTAAAACGATTCTTTTGCGAGATAAAGTTTGGTCAATGATTTAGTCATGCAAAGAAAAAGACAAGAATATGTGAAGTGTGTTGTGATTAACACTTTCAGTTGTTAATCACTACTATCAGCAAATCAAAGAAGAATATTAAAATGTCCAATTAACGATTAATAATCAGAAATGATTAGGTTCAAGGAAAGTGACTCATATCATGTCTCACTCTACATTTTTTTTCATAACAATCTTAAGATATTGACACGGTTTCGTAATTTCCTAAAACCATAGATATATGTAAATAATCAAACGCGCAAGAGGGCACTAAGAGCGAACCTGCTATCAACATTTATCGCGCAAATAAAATGTGTAAAGAGAAGATAAAATGTGACTTATTGCGGAATTTTTTCTGTCGATAAGTGCCGAGCAAGCTGAAAAATAAACATGTCGTAAATAAGCATATCGAAGTGTACAGCTGCAAGAGGACAATAGAACTTATCGGAATTATCGCTCTAACTCCGATCTCATCTGTTCCCGGAGCCAAAACCTGAAAGTGTGCGGTTACATAAGTATTTTAATGACGACACGCGATACAATCGAAGTGTACAATCCGGTACCAAGATATCACCCAAGTATCAGGTCTTTTTTCCGACTGGAGACATCAATATATCGACGTTCACGATTCCAAGAGGGGTATCCCGATATTTTCGTAATACCGGAACTTCTTTGACAATATCATTCGGTGCTAGTGCCGAGAAATTCCTCTAAACGCGGCCCTTAGTTATTTCTATAGATATACTTAGACTATAAATAGCGTACTCGATCTGTTGACTCATCCCAACTTTGAATTGATAGTCCGTTCTTTTTAACTGCGAAAGAAGAGCTAAGTGCAAGAAATGAAAAAACAGATCATTGACTCGGACTCAGATCGAGTCAGCAAATTGAATACGCTATTAGGCTAATATTATATTTGTCCATTTTTGTCGTACAATAAATTTTTCAAACGCGTTAATTGGTTGCAGGATGGAAAATATGTCCCTATTCTACAGCCAATCAATAGACTTTTTATTGACAAAAATTTGTGATATAGCAAACCGAACAAATGTAACATTAGCCTTACAGAGAAAAGTTTTTTAGTATTTGTAACTATAATTGCTTGGTAAAAATTAGAAACTCTATTTTATTATAGTTATTATTATTGTAATATTAGTAATAATAATTATTATATTTGTAGTTCTATATGTATATCAAAAAGAATATATGTCTCTAAAAATTTTTTATAAAATAATTTTATATTTGTTTTCGAAGAAAATTATAATATTCTTTTTGATATATATATGTACAGAGATATAAATATAATAATAATTATAAAATTTAAACTTCTAACTATAACTTTTTATAGTCGTAAAAAATTATAAAGTTACACATAAACGATTATATAATTTTATAGTTTATTATTCCATAATATTAGTAATAATAATAAATATAATAAACATTACGGAGTAATAACTATAAAATTGGAGCTCCTAATCATTAATTATTTTACCATGCAATAATCACAAATATTAAAAATTTTTTTCTCAGGCAGTGCAGAACTATATCAATGTTATGACGTGACCGAAGAGGAGAGTAGTAGAAGGGAAACAGAATGCCAAGCGTTCGAGCGAAGCGATTGAGGAGCGAAAACTAGTAGTATTCGAGCATTCGCGCGCATTGGAACGTACGTTCGAAAGAACCGATTATCCGTTTTATCTTCCTTCTTTTTTTTTACATTTATTTGCGATTCGCGATATTCTGACCGAGAGACAAACTGATTCGTTTTCGAAAAATAGAAACTCGGACATCGACGCGATGGATCGAAGAGATCGGCGATGATCGATTGTAGTGTCGCAGCCCGGTGCGCAATGCAGCCTGACGGAAGATAGCACGTGCGCGGACCTTTCTACAGGTGAGTGTAGAAATCGAATAAAGAAGCTATCGGAACGCGAGAAAAGAACAATTAGGGAACATTGAAGGGACAATTGAGAGAATACGACATATTCTCGGAATATCGATCAGTATTCGAAAGATCGAGCGACAATCTTTACGGGGAGAAAAATGTACTAAATTTTAATAAATATTATTTGAATGGTAATAGCCGAATATTTACTAAAAATGTAAATACTATATATATTTATTTGGTGCAAGAACCATTAATTTAATTTAATTATCATTTTTTTATTTAATAAATATTTATTTATCGTAAATAAACATTACAAGGTAGTATTGTTCAAACAAATATTTGTTAAAATTTAGTTTTCTTCTATGTGTTGGCATATCTCTGTCTCTTCTTTTCCCGTATACCTTTATAAAAATTATATTGAAAAAGAGGCACATAAAACTGCACAAAGAATAGAATTTATTACGCTTGTCACGCTTCGATGAGTCAGTTAAGTTTCGAATAGGCAATTTTTGACGCGCTATAAATACGAGAGCGGACGAATTCTTTTGCGTTCGGAAACATCATCTGGGTGCTTTCGTGTATCATCTTATCCTTATTTAATATTGGGTGAACATCAAGGATAAAACGATACACAGAGGCATTCGGGTGATATTTCCGAACGCAGCCTTCCTCGTGAAACTTTGGACTTTGAACTGTCATGAGAAAATAGCTTGCCTGTCTGCAGCTGATCGTTGTATAAACAACTTTCCCAACTGTATCATCTGACTGCTACGTAACATCATGTTCTAAAATCCCCGACGTGTCATCCACCTAATTACGAGATAAATATGAATAATGGATATCCGTGTTCATTCTCAAATTCTTCGTTTAATGTGACTAAGAATGATAGAAACATATTCGAGATTTATAATTCCATCCTGAAAGAAAATCGCTCCAATTTATACTTTCTCTAAAATAAAACAAATATGAAAATAAATATTTAATTCTTTCGTCTAGTAATTATGTTTTAATTAAATATTTACCTAGATATATGTAACACTTTATAGATAGATACATATTTATATTAAAACAATAATTAAATTAGTTTATGTAGATAACTTATTTAATTCGATTAACAAGGCATAATATCGATATAAATCTATCTTAATTTTTATTAAAAAGAAAAAATTCTTATGTAATGTGATCATAAAACACGCGTATCACATTTAAAAATATACTAAAACTTAAATAAAGAAATCTTTCTTTATCGACAAATAAATTTAATCTTGATAATCCTGAGAAGATAGGAAAATTATCGAATGATAAAATATTTATAAATGAAAAATAGGATTTGATCATCTTAACATTTCTTCTTTTTATCTAATTCTATCATTTTTAAAAAATGATATTTGTTGTTTTCACGCTATGAAAGAATTTGGAGGAAATATTTGAAAAGCTAGAGAAGGAAAGTTTCGAACATAAATTCTATGTCGGTATGTTTCTGTGTGTTAAAATATTTTTGTTGAAAAAGAAGAGGGAAAAAAAATTCTCTGAAGCATTCTACAAAAATATTGAATGTAAGAAATTTCAATTGTGTTTAGATAATGCGGTTGCATTTCAGGTTTTTTTTCGTAAATGAGATTGCTTAGATGCCTTTTAATTATACAATCTTTCAATCATCAATTTTCTTAGGGTCTGTCTTGTCATAGGTGGTCTTTCAAGTCTCTCGGACTTGTATACAATGAATAGTTATACAATAGGCATTTCAAAATCTCCAAAAAATGTATTTACCTAAAAAGAAATTTATCTAAAAAATATATCTTTTACCTAATAAAATAAAAATCGCACACACACAATTGGTAAAACTTTCCAGCAAAATCATTTATTAAAAAAACTTTCTAGACAAGTTAATAGATGGAAACTATAATAGTTTCAACTCAAAACTTTTTATTATATCCATTCTTTTTGTATGTACCATCTGCAACTGTGGTATAACTCAAGATGTCATGGCTGAAATCCACTACTAATTTTACAAACAATATCGTGAACTTATGTTTTAAGTACAGAAAGTAATCATATCATTAGACAATAATAAAAAAAGAAACTTTTATAGACGAATATCGTAGGCCGTTGCAATTTATATTACAATTTTAAATTTGCAAAATTTTGCAAGTTTCACAAGTGGATCCAAAAAACAAAACAATAGTTTTAACATATCAAGTCACAAACAAAGAATACATAAGGTTGAAATAAAAAGTTCATTTTAAAAAGAGTAGCGAACACATAACGATAATAGTCTGAAGATAAATATTTCGAATATTTTATATTTTGCTAAGTTTCTTCTTTCTTTCTTTTTCCTCTTTCACTAAAAAAATTCGATGCAAAAAATTTCATAAAGATACCTAGAATGTAAAATTTTACGCAGGTCTTTAACAATATTTTCGAATAAAACAAAAAGAATTGTTTAAGATAATATCAAAACCAACATTGATAAGAATGATCACGAGAATCAAAGATCCTCTGTTAAGTAATCAAGAATCTAATTAAAGAAGCTTACCTGCTATCTATTATTTAAAATCAACAAGCCCCTCTTATTTTGAATCGCTTGTGTAACATAAAACATCTTGTATACACTATTATAGAATTGGTCGGGGATTTTGATATGTTCGCATTTAACAACGTAAAAAATGCCAAGGAAAATATTGGCAATTTCTCGCGGCTTATATTTTTTTCGCTTGTTGTTTATACACAAATATATTGTGTTAATATTTGTCTTTACTGTGTTATTTCTGCTGTTATAAAATGATATTTTGTACGTGCAGCAATGTGCATAACAGTAAACATGTGATTAACTCGTCTTTTTTAATTATGTCGTTGTGACTATCATTGACAAGCAAGATGTTAATATCTCGAAAACATGCAATTAAACGTGTTTATTCGTTGCGTCGGCTGACGGGCTCAAAGTTACCGATATCTGACGTATTTGTGCAATATAACTCGTTAGTTGCATTCGCGAAAAATACAATCTCGCCATGTCGTGCCCGCAATTAATCCGACACTTGACGTAAAACCGATGCGCGTAACGGTATGTCGATAAATATTATTTAGACGTCAGGATAATGCGTAAATGGTGATAAATTGTTCTTGAAAGCGATCGTAATGCGCTTAATCAATCGCAATGACTAGGACATACCACTACATCCTATAAAAAAGAATGATAAACATTTACAGACGTCATTGATGAATCGATTATTTAAATAGTTGATGCTAACAAATGCGAAAATTAATGAGGATCTCGAACAATACAATGCTTCGTCGTGAAATCAAAAACACTTCAAATATGAATATTAAATTCGTAAAATATAATGAATATTCTTTGAGTATATTAATTAAAAGTCAATTTGTAATATTTTTACGTTTTCAATTTGTTGTTTTTACATGACATCATAACAAAAAATATATGTATTAAAACTATAGTCCTAGTTAAAATTATTGTGTTGTATTTTATGAATTTTTAACATAACAATGTAATGTGGTATTATTTAAATATTTTGTGTTAAATTGACATTTATTTCTTAGAATTAAAATAATTTGTGAGTAAATGAACCAATAACATAAAAATAATGTAGTTTTAAAACGTAATGTAAATTTAAAACGTAAATTCTAAGATAAATGAATAAAATACTAATTTATAACATATTATAAATATTAATTTTACTAAAGAGATATGTTTCTACAATTTTCAAATGATGTTAAACTGTTATATATTTTATGTTAACCTTTTACAAATTCTTATAATAAGAGATTAATATCGGAGATGGTTCACATCAAGAGACAAAAGCATGGGATAAATAAAAAAATGATACAGATTCTCTGCCAGAATCATATCTAAACATTATTCAATCTCTTTCTCCTTCCTAACCTTGTCCTCTACCCCTTCCAAATTCTGTCTTCTCTTTGTTTCAATGTTTTTTTTTTATCATAACGTAGCCTGATACCGTAAAGTTGTAATCACACTACAGGCTCCCGACTCTGACTCGACTGCCAACTCTGACTGCCGACCCATAATGGACCAATAACAATAAATCAATCTCATTATTATTGGTTCATTATAGGCCGGCAGTCAGAGTTGGCAGTCGAGTCAGAGTCGGGAGCCTGTAGTGTGATTACGGCTTAAGGGATACTTGTGTTTTTCCAATGTATCATTGCTTGTTTTATACGTAACTTGGTTAATTCTGTGTTTTTTTCTCGGCGTTTGACGCACATCATCACGATAAATTAAGGTATATATAAATATAATTATAAAATACAACACTTTTAAACCGTAACGCTATGCCAGGTCATTATTTCGAATTATTTGTAAGATTGTAGAGAAGAAGTGAGATGAGTTCACTTTTACATCTGTCAAGTGATGCTAAATATGGACAGCACGATAATAGGGAAAATAAAATTATCA
This sequence comes from Mycetomoellerius zeteki, assembly GCF_001594055.1. Lineage (NCBI taxonomy): Eukaryota > Metazoa > Arthropoda > Insecta > Hymenoptera > Formicidae > Mycetomoellerius > Mycetomoellerius zeteki. The sequence continues at coordinate 232,614 of NW_017257851.1, read as the reverse complement.
ACGTTTTACTGGATATTATAATGTTACCGAATACTCTGAGATTTGTAATGGTTTTGTGTTCACATTGAAAATGACCCGATCGGTGTCGAAACGTATATGTACGGTTATTAAATATCTTACAGTATAATTGGCTCGTAGCCCTTCTTTTATTTATTGATTTATTCTAATTGAGCCAAATTAACAATTACTTTTACCCCCTACAGCACAAAATTGCACAAAAATTGCAGCAACACTGCTGCAACATTGCAGTGATTTTGTAGGGATACTGCAAATTCTGTGCTGTATGGGACATAATATTTGTATTACTTTCTAGTATATATTCATCTCGTATTAAGTTAACACAAAAATTTCAGTGGTTTGAGACACGAAAAATGTATTAAATTTATATTAAAATAAATTTTTCAACTGTGATATAATCCAAAGAATTTCACAAAGATGAAATTGGAATATCCCAAATATCGTTATGTAAAAAAAAGCTTTTCTTTGTCTTTTCCTGATATTTTGATTATCTATTTCAATATTATTCACGAAAAAGGAAATGTCTCTAGATGTTTGTTGCGTTTCTGTTTGTGGAAATCTAAACTTTCTAAGTGATTTCAACGTATATTATCGGGGAAGTTCAAGATAAGACGGGAGGAGGGAACTTTCCTGTCTTATTAGATTTTCTACAGAATATCCAGGAAACGTTTCACAGAAATGTCACGTGACCTTAATGATCCTTCTTCATCCCACTTTTGGCCCCCTCGCTCATAATTCGATACGCTCTTATCACGCAAGCACACACGCTACGCTACGCGGCCGCAGTTGGTATCTCGCTCCGATTTGATCCGCGGCATTTTGATGCTCTTTCTATTTAGATCGGTAGAGCATACCGAGCAAACCGCTCGCGTTGTGCAAACTAACTCGCGACGTCACATTCGTAGACGCGTTACGAGGGCATCATGCATAATAAATGAAGTCTTGGTTCAATATATTCATCACACTCCTATTTTATTTACCTATATCGCAATAAATATCGGCCGGATAAGGACTGTTGTCTTTATATACGCATGTGTAAGAATTAATTTTTTATTTTAGAAAGAAAGAGATGTCCCAAGCAGAACAACAAGTCATTATGATATCAAAATGATGTCAAAATTACTCCAAAATGATCATTAAAAGTCATTTTTCAATCATTTCCGATTCATTTTAATGTCATTTTGACGTTACCGTGACTTGTTGTTCTGCTTGGGGCAGAACTTAAATCTTTAAGCTTAAACTATTTATTATGCATTTATTTATTTATTCTTAAAAAATTATGTAAAAGAGTGTTATTATACATAACGTTGGCTCGTCCCGAATTCTCTTTTGTTTCATAAAAGTAAAATCTTATATAAATGTTTTTTACTTAATTTATAAGAACACCTATCAGAAAACTTTTATTTTTTTTTATATTCTGGGTTTTCAGAGAGATTGCATACATTGCATATCGGAAAATATTAAAAACATGCGGATCGATCATGTGCCAGATATAAAGCATTAATACAGATTGTAATGCGAGAACGCTTTACTTTTTTTTCAAAAATATCTTCTTTTAACATTTTTGTAGCATGAGTGTATTTTTATGTACGAAATAAGTACAACATTACACTGTTTCATATCGCTGATTGTTGCATGCCGATAACGTTATCCTGTTTGAATATACGTAGCGATTGCTCGTTCCACTTAATACATACAATTTTGAAACGTTTGTTATTTTTGCTGTCACGAGAAATAATTTTTGTAAAAAAAGTATTTCTGTTGAACGTTAACATTAACTTTTTTCTAGCAAATGGAATCAAATAATTTCAAGAAACTCTTCCTATACAATATATCTTCGAGGGATGTCCCTATAAACGTCCAAAGGACATCGTATATCCTAAAACGTTCCCAGAATATATCCCTCGAATAAAATGTACTATGTGTGTTCGTTTCAGTTCGTTTCTACACCGCAGAAATCTCTAAGAGGTCGGCAACTATTAAATAACTAATAAAAGAAATTTGAATGATTTGTAAGAATAATATAATGTAGCTTAGAAAAACAATCGTATATACTCTAAATATAATATAATTTTTCAAATTGTTTTACGTGTTCAGAGAAAATAAGCTCGGAGACTTTGTTAAAATTGGACAGAAATAATTAGTTATTGTTTTGTTTTAACCTTATACATATATGCTCTTATCTAAATACGTTTTTTTCTAAATACGTCGCTAATTATCTTAATTTTAGTTAAACATTTCTAGGTCAAATGCTTTACTCAAACAGCACAAAATATTTATGATAAATATTTATTAATATTTATTTTTTTAAATATTATATCGATATTTCATACATATTTTATATAAAGCTTTATTCGAAATATTATTAAAATATAGACTAAATATTTTATATAATATTTACGATGAATATGAATAAATATTTCTAATAAGTATCTTTTACTCGAATTATAATGTCTCATTAAGTATTTTCATAGCATTTACTACAACATTTACAATAAATATTTCGTATAATAATTTCTATAAATGTTTCGAGTTCACCTTAGATGATCTGTATTCATGTTATATTTCAGAATAGATTTCTATTTATAATTATATATGTGTAGCGTACATATTTTGAAATTTGATGTATATATATATATATATGGAATCAATTAATAGTAATTTAGTACCTTATACGTGAATTTATGCACATACCGAAATGTACATTTCCTATATATGCTCCAATGAAGCGCCTAAATTTATGTGGTAAAATAAATCATTAATGACTTCATAACATATATATATGTATCGTTATATGTATATTATGTATTTCAAAGCAGAATATTACTCGTAAGTAATTTTACATTATATAGGTATGTCAATTTCCCGATAAACGCCTAAATTCATGCAATGAATCATTAATTATCCCTTATACATCATGTCAAATTTTAGAGTTTCCACGAGTAGAACGCATTTCCGCCGACAGGGGGCCACGGCGGAGCTGCATTGACTCGTAAGTAAGAATTATCTGGAAAAGAACATAAAGAGTCCAGTAAGCGAGTATATGGCTGGGTTCGGGAAGACGCTATCAGCGCTGACTGTGTCATGCTATTCTTGTTTCACGTTTAGTGGACGACGATCGAAGAATGAAGATAGAATCAATAGAAGCATTATACACAAATAGCGCTAATAGCGTCTGATAGCGTTTTCCCGAACGCAGCCCTAAAGTTGGATTTTCTAAGATGAATAAATTCTTGAACAAAATTATACTGTCAAAAACATAAAATGAATTGATTTATATCTCTATTTAATTTGTTTAAGGTCCGCTTGCACCAACGATTTGATTTTAAGCAAGGCTTGAAACTTTTTCGCTTTAAAACGAGACAAAGTGAGTTTTAAGTCTTGTTTAAAATAAAAGTATTGTTGGTTCCGACGGATCTAAAGTAAAGTTAAAATTTAAAATATGTATCTTTAGTCTCTTACGGAAAAAGAGAGAGAGAGAGAGAAAGAGCATGCTATCTGTTGAAGCTCTGCGACAATCGGATCCTCGTTTTAAAATCTAAATCAAAATGAAAATAGACCTTAGGAATTACGCAGCCGTTTTAAAAATTTGAGTGAAAAATTTACTCAATCGTAACTTATATGAGTATTATTCACTCAAATTAGAGTGCCCATACAGCACCGATTGTTGGGGAAAATTTTCAAAAATGTTTCAACCTTTCACATCTCATATGCAACAATTTTGAAAGTATTCTGCAATATGTCATATGAAATGTTTTAACAGAAATGTTTCTAAAATCTATCATATACAATAAATTGAAAAACATACTTAAACAAAACAAAAAATCATCATGATGTTAAAATGACTCCAAAATGTTTATTAAAAGTCATTTTTTGATCAATCAAGATTCAGTTTAATGTGATTTTGATGTTATCGTGAGTTGTTCTACTTTAATTGCGAAAAACTTTTATATATGAATAATGATATTGTGTGGAAACTGCAGATGTAAGCGACTTTTTATTTTTCTAGTGATTATGTATATAGTATGTGCTTATACATATAATGTGATTAATTAATCAAAATTAGTTGGCGATATAATTACCATTTTTGAGAAATACTTTAAGTTTATTTCAATAAGTTTGTAATCTGTAAACAGATTACAAAACTCTTAATAAATTTTATGTACTTCAGAAATGATATTTAAATATATGTTTAATTGATACTTAAATAATATTTAAATTTATTATGTCGACATAATAAACTTAAATATTATTTAAGTATCAATCAAGTATATATTTAAATATCATTTTTGAAGTACTAAAAATAGCTGAAAACTTTTTGGTAATATTTCAAAAAGATTGCAGATTCTTTCTGTAACATTTCATCAATCTTTCAACAAGGTTTCATGTGCAAGAATCGCGGACATTTTACTATTCCAAAGCTGTCTCAGAAATGTTGTAGACATATTTTGCAATCTTTATGAAATGTTTTCAGTTGAAGTATTTCTGAGATATTTCTGAAAACTTTCGGTGCTGTATGGGTGACAATCTTTTCTGCGGACTTCTCGTAAGAGGGACATTTTAAACTTACTTAAATAAATTAAATCGAGATATAAATCAATTACTATTAAATTGTTATATAAATTTAATAAAATCAATTAAGGGGATGGGTGGAATAAAGGCCTAATTGTAAAATCTTGATATTAATAAAAATTAAAATAACTTGCTACTTTTTTATTATACACAAATGAGTACAGTATCGAATGAATTTATGTAATGCCTTTAAGAAGTTACATGTTACAATACTTTTCTATTACGATCAATATTACATGAAAAAGCTAATTGCTAGAAAAAGGGCCGAAGTAGAATTGTGCCTTTATTCCGTCCATTCCCTCAATTATTATAGACCATGATGTATTTAAGTATCTATACTTAAATAAATTAAACTGAGATTAAAGTTAATCTACATTGGTAGAAATGAACATAAATAAAGCTGACTTTTAACAATCTAATGTTTTTAAATGTTCGATTACAAAATGCGAATAACACGGTGCGCTAAACGATTAATTTTTGGCGCCTAATAGGGAATTCATACGGCATCCGATAGCAGGGATTATGAATTCTAGGGACTTCAACGGGCAAAACATTTCTCCTTTCTCGGAACGAAGTTTTCTATTGGAGCTCGAACGCCCTTCCTACCAATCCTACTCCTATCAGCGTCCTGTAGTCGCAGGTCGCAATCCACGATAGTATGAAGGGTATGAGCGAAGCAGAAGCCAGCAGACTGCAGAAGCGGAACGAAGTTTCGCATATCGGCGTGCATCGTGTTGTCGTCCGCCATCACTGACAGTTCCATGCCAGCACGTCGTGTGTGTGTGGTGCATTTAATTTTGTGCGGGACCAAGGCTACGATCGTGTCACGATTATGTCGAGTACCACGAAGCATCCGACGACTATCACAGGCGTTCGTTAAATAACGCGAGTCGTCGCGAACGGCGACAAACGGCGACGAAGTCGCGCAAAGACGGTTGAGAGTCTCCTGAAAACGGGACTGTCAAGAGTCGAGACTCTTCCACGTCGTAAGTAACGTGTTCATTGTTAGAATAACATGTGTTTCCCGAGCGATATCACGACGAGAAGGGAATCCTCGCAAGACGTTCTAAGGTCAATCTCTGGAAAAAATAAAACGTCCGTCGAAAGAGATAGAGAGTCGCTCTCGAAAAGCAAAACACACGTCTGAGCTGAGTTTATGCGGCGTGTCAGTCGATAATCGGAGAGCGGAGACCTTCGTCTTTTTTCCTTCTGCTTCGACGGACTTCCGTCACCGTTGGGTACAAAGTAAAATTCGTTCTATTAGCAAAAATCTTGCGGCGAGAATTCGCTCCGCGAAGCTCCAAATCAGCGGTTAGATTCCAGAAGAAATTCTATCTTCAGCCTCGAGTTTCTGAATAATAATAAATACACCGTTGTCCGATATTACTCTCGGAGAGAGTATCCCTGAGCACGTATCTTCAGAGCAAAAAAAAACAGAAGCTGTTTCGCGAAAGGAAACACACACGCGAGCGCACGTACGAGCGATATTTCCTTCGATCGTTAAATTGCCACGCTTCCGCGGAGAAAGTCCACTGACCAATCCAATTATCGTTCTTTGTGTTCATTTTGCGTCGTCGCGTGCTGATAATATCGAGGTAGAAACCTTGACCGTGAATTGCATTGGGACAAAAATTGTCACATCGCGCGATCTCACGAGACAGCCACGTCAACGCGAAAGGCTTTTTCTGAATTTTTTGTACCTCTCACCTTGTCTCTTTATTCTCTTTAACGTCCAATTACATATCTTTCGTCTTAATAATCGTCATAGATAATAAAAAATAATACAGCTACAAAAAGGAACAGGCCTTTTATATCAATGATATTTTTACTCCAAGAGTATTTGAGGAAATAAAATGAATTTGTAGCTAGGTTTGCTCTTTTTTTTTTGCAGCTGAACCTTCTGTATCTCTCATCTTGTTTCTTTTGTTCTTTCTAGGGTCTAATTACATATCTGTTTCATCGTAATTACAGACAGCTACAAGAAACAAATCTCTTATATGTATAAATGAGATTTTTGCTTCAAGAGTATTTAAGGGAATAAAATGAATTTGTTGTTTCACTGTGAGGAACATTCTCTAATCTAGAATTTTTTCACAAATATTTTAGTGCCATCTGAAAAGTCATTTTGAAAATAATTGTTCTGAAAAAATATACACAAATTTAATTATTTTGGTTATTTATATATTTTGACATATTTATAATGGAATTGTTTATTAGTCAAATAATTTACAGAGGGTGTTTAAATGAAATTTAAGTGAGAGGCTAAAAAGTGAAATGTGATAAGTAACTTTACCCTGACTTGCATCATAAAATATTTATCGCTGCTTAATCATATTAATTTACTAGATTCACTATAGGAATCTTTCATGGGATATCTCAGACACTTTTCTGAGTATATCTTATTTATTGTTTATTTATTTGTTTATTATTGTTGCTTATTGCTTATTATTGTTTATTTAATGAGTCTTTTTCAATGTACAAAATTTTGATTTTTCAATTGAATTTTTTTTCTCAGAATTTCAATTTTTACAATGTACAGAATATATTTTAATTGATTTGTATAATCATTAATATATTGCAAAATTGTTACAGACATGAAAGATTATATAATAACCATTTTATTATAATAATGTTGTAAAATTAGGCAAACGATTAAAGATATTTATTATTTTTATCCTTGTTAGTCCTTTCCAGATTAAATAATTAATCCATTTTAAATAATTGTACGAAATTTTTGAATTATAAGAATGTTGTAAATATTCATAGTCACAAATTATGAATTATATGTTATATTTGAGTATTCATAACTAAATTATTGAGTAAATAAAAAATAATAAAAAGTCTATAATCTGAACTATATATGTAATATGTGTTTTGAAATGTAAAGAATTTTGAACATAATCTAAAAAAAAGCATACAGTAATATGCATTGCATATACTTTTTTTTAAGGGTGAAGAAATAAGAGGAAAATCGAATAACCACCACGTGAGTTTATCATCATCGAAGTGGCGGTCGAAGAAAGTTCTAAGATGAGGGGGTCTAAAAGAGACTGGATTTTTAGAGTCCAGGTAATGTTTGCTGAAATTTTTTTTTCAATACTCTTTTATAATATATTTCCAAAAATTTCAGTTTAAAAAGGACAAAAATGTATATCTTTACCTGCATTTAAATAACTTGCTTTAAATCTAAAGGTACCTAACCTGGAGAAAAGTGAAGTGGTCTACGTGGTTGGAAATTTACCTGAGTTAGGTGCCTGGAATCACAATCAGGCCATCCTAATGTCACAAGAACATAGTAGTCACAGGGAGTCTCCTGTAGTATTAGATAGTAACAGTAGTGGGGATTTTTATGGCGAAGAAGATGGAGACAATGCAGCTGACGGTATATTTGAAGAGTGAGTATATATAGTATAAAGAAATATTGTTTTTTTTTTTCTGAATTGTGAAAGTTTTACAAAATCTTTTCTTTCTTTTCTCCGTTTTTCTTTTCTTTTTACGTATAAAAAGATTTATATCTTGAACATCCTATATATTATATTAATTTGTATTGAATACTATTAATAACTTAAAGCAATTAATTTTATTCTATAATTTGAAAGAAATAAGAAGGAAATGTACAGGCATAAGTATTTATACTTAAATATATGATATGTACTTTACAAATATTTGTTTAAAACATTTGTTCTTTTTTTTCAAGTTATAAAGACATTAATCATTTTTATTATGCTTACTACATCATGATTTATAATATTGATATATTCCAGTGATGGACAAATATTCTCGCAGAAGGTTGCTCTTCCCATTGACGCAAATATAGAGTTTCGATATTTTATAGCTGTCATTTGCCAATCAAACGGCACTAAAAATTCGGCCAAAACTCTGATTATTCGCAGATGGGAAACCCATATGACACCACGGTTAATTGGGAAAAACAGTATGTTTTTATTGATCATATTTTTTATGACTAAAATTATAATATATGCTAGGAATGTTTTGGAGAATAATACAGTATGTCCTTAAAATATTTCACAATGTAACCAATGTATACATTAATTGATCAAATCAATTATTTTACAGCACCAAGCAATTTTGGATCTGACAATGATACATTGCCAGATCCTGATAAATTTGGCTATCATAATAATTACTGCAAAATCGAACGAGGTTGGCTGACAGATGAAACTGTGATACAATTTAAACTTTTTAACAATCCTGTTAAACTGTGGAAGAATCGGCTACAAAACAAAAAAATTCATATTAAGGTATTATATTTAATCTTATTTCTGTCGTTTAGTATTTCTACTCACATAAAAAAACTAACATTTTAATTTTAAAAGGGAAACTGAATAAACTGTTTACTTTTAAAATAAGAAATTAATTAAATATATAAAATAGAGATACTAGAGTAAGGTTTTGTACAAAGTATTTTCAAAACAGATGATAATTAGTATTTTACTTTTATTACAGATGACACCTGTAAATCTAGTTAGGCATAATTCTTTAGAATTGCAACAGTTTGGAGGTGACTGTATAGACGATAGTCTTTCTATGGATACACAAGATATTGTTGATCAACCCCCCTTTACTAGTATTACGGAAATTGCTGTAGGTGTTAATTTTTAAATATTTTATTATATCATTGTCACAAGTAAAGTCAAACAATAGTTATGTCTTTTCCCAGGTGATGAATGATGAAGAGGCTAGATTGATGGTCCAGGAGCAATTCGGTCGCCCTTACAATGAAGACGAGTTTTTACTCTTCAATGTTGCCGTTCGGTATCCTGAAACAATCGTAAGTTTTCATTTAAATAATCTCATCACAAGGCATTATATTATATACACTATTATGTGAAAAGCTGGGATTTATTGCTTGCATTGCTTGCGATTTTAGTATATTACATACATTTTCAAATGCGATGTCTTTTATTCTTCAACTATATCAGATTGAAGCGTCAGATTTCATGCGTCCAAAGATATTACATCTGCTTCTTCAATACTTGTGCAATATGATATTTCGATTTTACAATGAAATCAAATCAAATATATTGACGTTCCCCTTTGAAATCTCTTACGCAAAATTACACGCACCAAAATTCTCGGGGGAACTCGTGTGTGAAATGAATGGAGAACAAGAAAATCGTTGGCACGGCAGAGCAATAAATTTCTGGTTAGTGATGTGATTCACAAAATGAGCTGAGCACACTAAGAATACGCATTGACCATACCATGTGAGTTTTCAGTAGACCACGAGTAGGCTGGCCACGTCTTCTCGCGCGACTTATTCGAATTACTTGGTAAACGATAATTAAACTTGTCCAGCAGCTATCTCCCTTCTCGGAAATGCCAGCAGCGACGTGATCGCATGGTGTCCAGTCCCAAGGAACACGAAGACGACCTGTTCAACTTGTACAAAAGCAAGACCTCTGATGCAAATGATGATGCTAACATACAATCTGATGTATCGATGCTAAGCATCGTCTACCACTTTACATCTGTGTCACATGACATCACACAGAGATATGATGGTTTTGATTGTCGTTTACCTTATCAGACCCATCCTTCGGCTGGCCTCCCGTAAATCGTCTCGTGTATTTTTTATTTCCTCTCGAAACATATATTGATTGACAAATAGTTGCGAATTCCAGATAGATCGAGTTTTGTTTCGTTTCTTTATATTTATGTCCGTTGTTTCTTCGATTTACGCGAGTCGCAGCCATTCCGTAAACTCCTCAAATGTTGCGATATCAACGCTATCACATCTCATATCCATCTGTGTGCGTCGAAAATGGTGAGATTCCCATCACTCCTATATCCTTTTAGTATACTATTAATATTTTCTAGCTCTGACCGACTTCTGTACCGTACGTGTCACCGCTGTGCGGCCAATGCCAGAATCTATGCTGTCAGAATCTTCTGAATCCGAATTGCAAACGTTGCTGACTCTTTCTAATCTCTTTATCTTTATTTCGCTCTGTCGAAATTTAACATTGATCTCGGCAGGTGTTGCGGAATACGCGTCACCAGGCAGTGTACAACGTTTAGCAATTATTAATCCGATTCATTGTTAGATTACCAGAAATTTGTTGCTCTTGCCTACCAACGATTCAAAATTTCTACGCCGGAAGCTTCAGGCAACTTAGTTTACATATAATAGGATGTATGCTGAAAGAATATTCGCGTATTAATATAATATTTTATTACCAAACAAATTTTGAAGCTATAAATTGTCTGTTGTAGCAAAGAAAGAAACAAAATTCTTATTTTGAAAGCAGAAAATTAAATTATTTTATTTTTTGCTCTTATTTGCTTGTTTTTAATCATAGAACATGATTAATATTGAAGCAAGCACGAAGAATAGATGAGCTAAAACTTTATTGAAAGAAACATTGATGTGTGTTGTTCAAAGTATTAAGGTCTTTTCAATGAAGCATTAAGTAGACTGTTTTTCCAGGGGTACTTAGTGGACTACTACGTGTACAGTTCAAGGTGTTACCCGGGAGAACCACCAAGTCACATTGGTTTCAGCTACATCTTGCCGTGTGCTTTACAACCTAGCGTTGGACTTCTGACCGTACCAATTACTAGTACAAAACATAGACCCATTGGTAAGTAAAAGAAATACTAATAATAATGAATGTGTAAGAATATTTTTATTCCATTGTTAAATAATATTGATATCACTGTAGGATTTAAAAATAGGATTCTTGAATATATCAAATGTTCGAATTGTATCCTATTTAAACTATAATATTTATTGATTGCATGAAAATTTATCACAAAGTTGTAGCGATTTAAAATCGTAATTAATCAATTTATTGAGACATAACATTGTAAACTATAATCTTATGTATATTGTTTTCTCTGCAACAAACTTTTACATTACAGGCCAATTGACGGTGGAATATGTTATCATAAAACCAATACCGGATCATCCATGGGACATGAGCATCTCATACGCGAAGCACTGGGAGCAGCGTTGGTCAGGCTTAGATGTAGGACACAGAGGACTTGGCACATCTTTCAAATTCGAAACGAAGAAGTGAGTTGATTTATATCTAAACACTATTTATCTATCTGTGCAATCAAAATTTTGGATATATTTTTATATTTATAATTTTATATCCATTTTTTTCTAGTATATGCTATATATTCTAATTTGGGATTAAAATCTTTACAGCTGTGCTAATGTACGCGAGAACACAGTCGCATCTTTGAAGACCGCGTCATATCACGGTGCGGACATGGTTGAATTTGATGTTCAACTATCGAAGGATCTTATACCTGTGATCTACCACGACTTTTACGTATCCATCTCGATGAAGCGAAAAAAGCAGATAGAAGCTATGGACATGCTGGAAATACCAGTCAAGGATCTTACTTTAGAGCAGCTTCATCTACTCAAGGTATTAATTAATTACGATGACTTTAGATATTTTTTTATGTCATGTGCATTTTCATTTCTTGCATCTTTAAACGTATTTATACATTTAGTTTTTGTATTTATATTGTAATAATGTATGTAAATATTGTTAATAATTAGTAGTATGATTGCAATTCATATGTTTAACAATTCATAGTTTTGAACAAACATTTGTATGTTTTATTATGTTTTGTCGTATCTTTTATATGAATTAATTTATAGAACATGAATGTATATTAAATTATGTTTAGAGATTAATATTGTGTTCTTGGAACATATGTTTAATTAAGCCGATGGAAGAACATATTAAAAAATGTATTTATCTTTTAATATTTAGGAAAAAAATAGGTGCAATTCAAGTTCTGATTTAAAGAAAAAACTATACTGACGAGAGAGAGAGAGAGAGAGAGAGAGAGAGAGAGAGAGAGAGAGAGAATGTATTAATTATATTTTAAATTGTATGCATATATTAGACACTAATTATGCGATTGATTCTTGAATTCCTAACTAAAAGAATTTTCATTAATTACCAATCTTCCGTTAACTTAATTAATAAATCCACTGATTGTTTATGCAACAGTAATTGAATGACGATGGGATGTTTATGGGAATGCTTCGTATCAATGTTTTGCTTGTTATGTTAATAAAGGAAAAGTAGATTACTCTATTATAATAAAAGAAAAGTAGATTACTACGCAGGAGTATGTCGTGCGTAAACGTTCATCAGTTCACATCAACATTCAGAAATGACATGCTCTTTCGTACTTGTCTATTTTTTAATATTCAACAGGATTATTGTTACCCGAAGGACTCGTTGGGTAAGGTGCTCTATTTCGTTGATAAAGCTGAGCAGGGGGTTAACAAACTGGTGAGCTTTTATACCGCTTGCGCCAACTAACTCGTCGCTGAAAATGTATAATACATTCGGCTTGCATGTTTTTTCAAAAGTTATCCAGCGATCAAATCCACCAATATCTCGAATATTATTGCTATTACGAGAAACTGTTCTTTCTCAATACGCAATGTTGTGCTTTTCATAGAAGCTAAAATTGAATGTTTATCTATCTCTTTCTTTAAACATGAATTTGAATAAAAAAATTTACCAACATATTTAAACGGATTTCGGTTGATATCAGCTGTTCACGAGATTTATATGTCTTTCGATAGCAGAAATCTCTAATAAACAAACCAAACTGAGCGCCACGATTAATTTGATATTTGCTTTATTGTCGCAAATTGTTTTCGGAAACAAAGTTATTCGATGAACATTCAGTCTGATAGCTTATAACAGGTCAAGTTGGTCCAATATAAAATCATTACGCAAATGCAAAATACAGCCAAAGTAACATTCATGAATTTGCTTCTAGACATTCTGTATCTCTTCTCTGAGACGAATCATTGTATGTGATCATTGTATGTTGATGACGGATCGTCTGTATCTCTTCTCAATAAATTGTCAATCACCCCCTACGACAACATATAAATGCTCACATTGAAGTAAACCTCTTTCAAAGTGCAAGGATAGAATTTCACGACTGAGTTGAAATGAGAAAATATCACATTTTAAATTGTTTCTTATACTTATTCTCCGGCAGCTCAGTTCCCCAAAATGTTTCCAGCACATCTTGTATAATTTCGTCGATCATAGCATGCAACTAATATGTCACGAACGGCACGAAATGACAAGATGTATTTGCATAAAACTAGTATAATTGCTTTTTCTTGCTTTGAACGTTTATTATGTCGACGATGATATGATCTACACTTTATCGATTCTTACGATTAAACGAATATCATATATGTACATATATTTCACTAGCAAGATTTTTCTTTCAGGTTTATCATGTAGCCGAAGGTCGTGAGAAGAATCCAAGATTCTTTGACGAGGATTTGGAAGATCATCAACCGTTTCCTACATTGCAAACTGTTCTGCAAGAACTGGAGCAGCACGTTGGGTGCAATATTGAAATTAAATGGACTATGCAATTGAAGGTAAGAATAGGAGAATTCTAATAATAATACTTTTTAATAACAGTTAATAATGAGTTAATCTGTCTGTCATCAGGATGGCACATTTGAACTCAATCATCCCTTTGATCTCAACATGTATCTAGATATTATTCTGAAAGTGGTATTAGAATACGGGGGTGATCGAAAAATCGTGTTTTCTTCGTTCAATCCGGATATTTGTGCAATGATCCGTCTCAAACAAAATAAATATCCAGTGGTATTTTTAACACAAGGCATTACATCGAAGTATCCTACTTATCACGACCCAAGATGTCAAACCATACCGATGGCCATGAGACACGCATTAGCCGCGGATATCTTAGGAATTAATGTCCATACTGAAGATATTCTTCGGGATCCGTCTCAAGTTAAGTTAGTCAAGGACACGGGATTAATTATCTTCTGCTGGGGAGATGACAACAATGATAAGGATACTATCCAGTATCTGAAGAAACTCGGCTTGCACGCGGTCATATATGATAAGTAAGTAATATGGCGAATACAAGTCCAGTTCAAAAGTCAATAATTTAATCAGATTGGAGATACTAAGATAATAATTGTTTCACTCGAGAAATCTTTGTGTACATATATTTTATGTTTTGAATGTTCTTTTCAGAATCGATGAATATAACGCGAAAGAAGTGAAAGAGAGTATATTCTTAGTGGATGCTAGAGAAAGTCAAAAAGAGTTAATAGCCCTGGCACACTGCAGTCAAACACCACAAACACAAATTTCTTCTCCTCTTAACACGGATAAGGTAATCATCTTTTAACAGATATTGTTAAAAGTGTAATTATGTAACATATATATAACAGGGTTGCCACAAGTCAGGGAAACCAGGGAAGTCATGGAAAAGTCAGGGAATTTGAAAATGGTCAGGGAAGTTATGAAAAAGTCAGGGATTTAGCAAAATTTTCTGGAAAAATAAAATGGCTGTAAAGAAGTTTAAAATATGCGTACAACACAGCCACGCAATTTTAATTACGTGCCCTCATGTGCTCTCGCGGTTTGCGCTACCACTTGATAACGCGTAGTGGGGGAAGAGTAGCCTTTATGATAGCAGATTGAGATTTTAATAAACAAGATTTAATTTTGATAAAAAAGAAACTGTATTCATTGATTTATGTTCTTTATATTCTTCTCTCTTTCTCTTGCTGCTGTTCATTGATAATAAATAGCAGCAAAGAGAAAGAGAGGAAGAGGAAAAGAATCGTGTTCATACATAAAAGGAAAAGACAAAAAATACTACTAATTTAACAATTAAATGCAGTGTCAGCAACATTAATAGTAATTTACACTGTTATGTTAAATTGCTCTATCAACAAAACATTAGGATTTTCAAATCAGGATGAAAATACAAAAAATTTTCAAAATATGTATTATTGAAAGTCAGGGAAAATTTTGTCTGGAAATCAGGGAAATATCAGGGAATTTTGGGATGAAAAATTTGTGGCAATCCTGTATAAAAACATTTAAAATATATAGCATATTCTTGCAAATCCTCTCTCATTAAATTAATAATTTAAAGATTAAACAATTAACAAATATATATTTTTTAATGTTTTTATTTTATATATTAAAATTTAATAAACCTAAGAATAGTATTTTTGAGACATTATATTTTCTTCGAAAAACGCACAATTTTTTTTTATCATTATTAATATATAATTGAACCTGAATATTGAAACCCAAATAAAATGTACCTAGAAGTATAAAGTTTGAAATGTAAATTCGAATAATATTGATGTTTTAGGATTATTACTTGACTCGACCATCAACGACATCTTTGAAGAACAATGTTGCTGGCGATAGCATATATTCTGTACAAAACATAAAGTTGCCGACCAACTGCGAGGAGAGCATAGAAATTAACGAAATAACCAAGGATTTCAGTGCCTGCGCGAATACTTTCGGTCATTCGGTAAAAACAAACGGCGTCTCTGGCGTAATATGCGGACAACCGGCTCCTCTACCTGAGTTTTATGAGGAAGACGAGGCGGCGAAGGATTGTCCTTGATGCTTTTCTTTTAAAAAATCCTTCTTCTCATGGTTTTGATGGAGAAGTATCAGTAAAAGAGATCCTACGCTATGCGACAGGGAGATAACTTTTTTCTAATTTACACTATACACTGTAATTGATGGGCTAAAATATTACCGAGGATTCGTCTGTACTTCTGAGATCTGTAATACTTTTATATGAATCGTTATGCAGATTACATATAAACAACCCGGAATCAAAATGATCAATGTTGTTCTGAGATTTTCCAAAAAAACTCATTATCTGCATTCAACATTTAGATTTAAATATGACTATATATAATATATATAATATATATATAGCCTATTGCTTTACTGTGGTCTATACTAAAAAAAATGCTCAGTCTAGCCATGTCTAACAATAATAATAAAACTTGCAGAAATAGATTTTGGTAAATCCTACACCATTTGCAGATTACAGAATAACATTGATTATATTGCTTTAAAATATCGATATAATGTGATGTGCGAAGAAAAATTATCCAACTTACTCTTCTCACATTTTTTGAATTTGTTCATTTTTCGCGTATTTTACAGCGTGTGTCGGAAAAAGTATGTAGCCGGATATTCAAGAAATTTGGAATTGATTATGCCTTAATGAGAATGATTTGGAAGATCTTGAATATATTATTCTATTAGTAGACAATTATGAGCTGATATATTTGCACTTTTTCAAACTTTATTCGTTTATATCTGTCATTTTTAGTGTAAATGTTAAAAATCTAAAAATTCGAAAATAAGCTTAGAAGAATCTAGATACAAAAATTAAGCAATTCTAGTTTCTATATGTCCATTCGAAAACAAATATAAATATTCGCTCATGTATATGCAAAGCAATATTAAATTTTACTAATCCATTCAATAATTTAAAAACGAGCAACATTGTTAGATGGATAAAATTACAAATTAAATTTATTAATTTACATTCAAGTAAGCATCTCTACTGTATTCGGGACGTTTCGGACTTTACTTAGCCCTCTTCAGCCGTGATACAATAAAATTATTAGTGCGTGGACAGATATAATATAGCGATAGATGTTATAGAACTCATCTTACATAAATATCATGTGACAGACGTCGTTCGTTTATAATTGAACCATAATTAGTGTGATCCGTTTGGTTACAAAATCGATTAATTTGTTATAATCGTTATCACCAACCAACACATAAACAACATACATATTTATTTCGTTGGACATATATGTATACATCGATCTAGATCCGTGACATACATTTATCACATTAGTCTTATGTTATACCTTAGAGACAACATCGTCACAGATTATTTTAAAGATTCTAAAAATTGTGGATCGTAGCATTCCATATTCACAATATTCAAAAGTAAGTCATGTGTCATATTCTTGCAAATTCTTTTCACTTATGAAGTTGTTTAATTATGGTTTCAAGTTTCACTAGATGATGGATGTATATGACAAACGATTGACTAACGAATTTTTAATTTTGACTACAATGGTTTGACGACTGAGGAACTTTTTGCTGAATTAATCGAACCAAACGGATTCGATTAATTTGGCTTCGTAACCAAACGGATCATACTAATTACGGTTCAACTATAAATAAACGACATCTAACATATGGTATTTATATAAGATGAGTTTTATGATATCTGTCGCTATATTATACTTGTCCATGCGCTAATAATTTCATTCTATCACGGCTGAAGAAGGCTAAGTAAAGTCCGAAACGTCCTGAATACAGTAGAGACATCGATATTCACTTGAATATAAATTAATAAATTTAAATTGTAATTTTATCCATCTAACAATGTTACTTATTTTTTAATTATTGACCTTGAATGGATTAGTAAAATCGCTTTAATATTGCTTTCTATATGCCCAAATATTGAAATCTCTAAGTATTCAGGCATACAAAAATGGATCTAGGAATCCATAGATCTAATTCGTTTATTGATCTAACGATTCAACGATCCGAATGCTTAAAATATGTAGGAAAGTAGAAATTTAAAAATATAGTTTCTTACAAGGGAAGTTTCACAACTGTCTGAAACCGATTTGATTCTCCATAAAATATGTTGTTAAACACGAAAATCTAAGAGACACGTATTTTTTTAAACGGTATTAAAAAAACGGTATTTTTCTTTCAAGGCGAATATCGTCGGAAGTATAAAAGATATAGAAAAAATTTTTTTTAACAAAAGTTGTTTCAAAAGTACTTCAATGAGTACTTCAATGTGAAGACAAAAATTTTTTGTTAAACAAAATTTAAAAAATTTCGCCTCGAAAGAAAAATACCGTTTTTTTTTTTTTCAAGGGGTGAAACGCCAAAGAGGCACGTATAAAAAAATACGTGTCTCTTAGATTTTCGTGTTTAACAATATATTTCATGAAGAATTAAATCGGTTCCGGACAGTTGTGAAATTTCCTTTGTTAGTTATTTAAAATAGTTCGTTATTTAATTGCTAGTATTCCATGTAAAAAAAATTGAAAACATTGTTCAATCCATTAGTTACCGGCATACAACTGTTTCCACGCACTCTATGTGCACTCTAGTAATTTCTAACGAGAACCTTCTCAGTGTGCTAATGAATCCTGCACAGGATATAGAAAACGATTTTAACTCCCGCGAATCCGCCCGCGGTGAGCCGATGCGGGAGTTATGTTTTTAGTACAAATATCTTCAGGTATATATCTTTATTTATAATCGAAAAGAAAACAAGTCTCTCCTCTCCCGTATCTCTTCCGCTATCGATTCGGACGATTATAATATAAATATGCA
This sequence comes from Mycetomoellerius zeteki, assembly GCF_001594055.1. NCBI lineage: Eukaryota > Metazoa > Arthropoda > Insecta > Hymenoptera > Formicidae > Mycetomoellerius > Mycetomoellerius zeteki. The sequence continues at coordinate 213,799 of NW_017257851.1, read as the reverse complement.
AAAAAAAAAAGGAAAAATACAGGAAAAAAAGAGCTAGTTGCTCGTTATTCAGAGAGCAAACTAATGCCATTAGTTAATACAATTTTTTATGAGCTGTCGAACGAAAAATCGCGCCGAATGCAACAGCGAGTAATCGCGCCGCACCTCGAATTGCCTTTTCGACAGCTATAACTCGAGTTTTAATGTAAGGTAAACTATTTTTCGTAGTCATCTAGGAAATACTTCATATTTATTTATGTCATCATTCGACGCGTGACAATTTGCACGATTATTCAATCTGCGCGAGCGTATGATCAAGATAAATAAAGAAAAATCATAAAAGGAGCACCCACACATTTCGTTTTTGTTTTTTTTTGTTTTTCACACTTTCAACACTGACAAGTTAGTGCACAGTTTTGCTCATTCTGAGTAGTCTTATAATAACGCTGCGAATAATTTGCAGTCTCTTCATGATGTATGCCCAACAGACGGACACGGTGTTCAGAGATCGACTGGTTCGCCCGAGAAATTTGCCGTACTTTGAAAACTTGGAATATTTTTTCGATGAGAAAAGTTCTGGAGCGTACAGTCTGTCTCTCGTCATTCTTAGCGTACCAAGTGCGTTCAGAAGGCATCGAACACGAGAAATATCATTCGCTTTCTAGCAAACAATCTCCCGAATGTACTATATGTTCCTCTTCGAGAGAAAAATAATGTTAACCCTTCAACCGATAGCTTTGTTCATCCATAACTCAGTGGCATAAAGACGAGCCGAGCTCGTCGCACCGTCCGCTTCGACTTTTAATATCATTGATAACTCGCATTTTTTTTCATTAAAAACAGGCGAAACACCGTCACAGATAAATAGGAAACTAACGTTTTGCGCTCGGAATGTTCTCGTCAATAATGGAACGTGTAGATTTTATTTAAGAGACAGACATTTTTATCTATCAATGCCGATTAAAAGATTTGTCATCTTGATCTCCAGATTGATTTATTGACGAATAAAATTGCAATTATTGGATAGCAACATTGGGAATTGTCGCTTGTGCGACGCAATTAAAGGAAACAAATTAACTGAGGGACCTAATTAAGACAAATACAAGCGGCAGCTTTACGTCAATTGATCTCGTGAATTATGGAGTACAGGTTCTTGGGGTATATATATATATATACTAGGAATATACTAACTATTGCTATTATTATTATTATTTTTAGAAGTATAATAATATTGTATTAGCGTTATTTCATAGTGCATGGGTTACTATTTTACAATAATTTAATAATACCTATTATACACTATGATAACGTAATGTTATATCATTATAGTAGTAATATTGAGACGAAATGCAGACCGAAACCGGGTTGACGTTCCGCAGCGCAAAGGGTTGAGCTACCGGCTGAAGGGTTGAAGAGAACGGACGTGCAATGGCACACTGAGCGTCTTTGTAAAATTTTTTACGGGAAGGATAACGTGCATACCCGCATTGTGGTAACAAAAAAGCTGTAACAGGCTAATAGAGCGATTGTATCAATCGTCGAGACTCTGGCAATGTACAGTACATTTGTTGAAAGGATGCTAAGGAAATACTACATACCTATCTCTACATACGTTACTATGATCACACCGCTACACTATGCAGAGGTGATATTACCTGTTTCTTTTTCCCAGTCCTTCCGAGGAAGCCAAGGGTTCAAAATTCTTTTAAACCCTTTGCGCTCAACACAACTAGCGATTATAAATCGTGAATGTCCTCTTGCTGGGTACGCTGCAAAATAATGCAATTAAAATGCTAACAAATTGGATAGCTGACAATGCGGAATTAAGCTGATTAAATCGAGAAAACACTGCAGACTTTCTTATCGACGATAATTATTTTTTATAGAAACGGCGAGTACTGTATTAATAATTAGCGTTAATAAGTGTATATGACAAAGAATGACTTGAGGAGGAACTTTGAGCTTAAATACCACAAGAGTGTCGAGTGCAATATATATTTCCGAGAAAACCGTGATGTCAAGTGCAGCATATATTTCCATATAAATCCGCGATTTTACATATGTTAGAAGTTGATAATTGTGCTAGTAATTATAAAAGTGGTCTAAATAAAAAATCGAAACATACTGAATTTATCTGATATTTTGTATAATTAACATTTTATGTAATTATATTACAAAATATGAGATAAATTCATTATGTTCCGATTTTTTATAGTATTTAGATCACTTTCATAATTATCGGTACAATTAAGACGACAGGATCAGCTTTAGAGAAAATTTATGCGCTCATTTATGAGATCTTGCGCTAGTTTAACATCTTTATAAAAACTTGCTGTTCCAAATTAACTTTTTTCTTGAATTTCTTATGATAAGTATAGATTTTATTCCGAAAAATTATGGAATGCGAGAAGAATCTAAAGCTGAGACCAAGTTTAAATTAAAGTACTATAAAATTTTTCTTCATTTTTCACCTATTGTATGTTATTAACATATCAGTATGTATATGTATTTTAGAAATGAACGATTTGTTTTTTCCTATTTAAGTTCTGAGCAACTCCGTGCGTCACAGTTAGCGAACTTTAGAAGTTTTGCGAATTCGATGTGTTTTGGTCTCCAAACGGTTTTAATTAATATAAACTCCAAGCATAGTTAAGATTTCTAACGATTGTCTATCTCCCACTTCTACTTCGTTTATGTTATATAACACAACGATCGAAAAAATTGAAGTAATTTATTCTTGCCGAAATAATAAAACATTTGTATTGTCACAGAACATCTTTGTCGATAATTATGAATAATACTAATTTCTAATTTCCTCCCTGCACATTTTTAGATTAAGAACTTTTGTGGAGAACATTCTATGATTTTGAGATATTCAGGTATGTATGTGTTTTTATATATTTTGCATACTTTTTACGTATATTTTATAATTTTAAATTAAATGTACAGGGTGTCCCAGACTTACGAAATTGTCTCTCGTAAAGATAGAGCGAACTAAACTGAGTAAAAAGATGCCTCTATGGCATATATTACAATTTTTGCAATAGTTAACGAGATATTAATTTCTAAAAATCACTGAGAACAATGCGGTCTATCATCAAATACAAACGCGCGTCAAAGTAAGACTACCCATCATCGTAGATTGTTAAACATGCGGAAAGTTGTTTTCTTCAAGTAATCTTGACACAAGCAGCAAAAGAAAACATCTTCCAGCATTGGGCGGTCATATCGTGCCGCGCACTTATATTTAGTGGTGGACTGGACGGATATTTATATCGTGGACGATTTTATTCGACGATCTTTAGAAATGAATATCTTGTTAACTATTGTGTTAAAAATTGCACAATGATAGATAATTTTCTACTCAGTTTAATCCGCTCTACTTGCTCACGAGAGGTGATTCGTAGATTTGGGATCCTGTAATATACGTCCTGTATATTACACAGAATATCTCAAACCATCACACACGCATTCTTTTTTTAATATGCTGATATATATCTTTCATTTCTTTACGTGTATCAACCTTCTCAACAAAATATATATTATGACAGCACACTATCAAATTTATTTGCCGATTTATATATATTAACCATAGAAATAACTTGAAAGGTAATAAAACTAATGAGAGAGAAACAAAGACATTTTAATATATCAGATCTAGTAAAACAGAATATCCATTAAATATTTAAATAAAGATAAATGGATAATATAAAAAATAATAATTAATTTTAATAATTTTCGACTCGTTTGTTAGATATTGACTACAAAATGACTAACAAAAGCATTTATATGTTGTTACAATAATTGTTGTTTATACATTACGTCATAAAAGGGAAATACTACAGTATACGTTTCGTGTGCTGTAGTATTTCTCTTTAATTTAACATATGCGATATTTTTCAAGAATAGAGGAGTTCTGCTCCTTTCTAAGTGAAGATATATCTGTCTTTTAATTTCTAATCGCTAGATCACTATCTGGTTGCTGATTAAGAGGCAATATATTATCCCATCTGATATGAATAACCTGTTTAAGCAGGAGGATTGTTTCCTGAGCTTCATTCTCGAAGCGATTTGTCATGATGTATCTTGAATTGATTCTGATTTGAGGAAAATTTGATATTTGTACTAAGTGTGTCCTCTACTCCGCGAGGAGGATAAAAACCCTTGTTATCGCATGATACTGTGGCCATACAAAATGGGCTGAAAAACCAAACCACAGGAGGATTCAAGAAGAAGAAAAAAGATGATGGAATGAAATTAAACCCGGATCCATAGATTACAAGTCGACCACCAAGGACATGTAGCCACTCAATTCACCGGTTCAAAATTAATATTAATTAATATTAATTTACTGAATTAAAACTTATTCACACTCAAGTAGAACACGAAAGTCACATAATAATAGGTATAATGTCATAAAGACATCATCGTGACCTTATTTATCACTTATAAGTTCATCAACTTAATTTGCATTGCAATTCACAGATATACTTAGAACTAATAATAAATTGAGTACTATATACGTTTAACATCAGAAGGCGATTATACATTCTTGTCCCGTTCATACACAAATTGTAAACATGAATCCACGTTAATTCATACTATTGACGAATAAAAAAATAATCGCAAAAAATATCATGGATTTTTATTATCTGAAATTATCAGTATGACATTATCTTTGCGTTAAAGCAAAAGTATATTATCGATAATCTTTATCTCATACGTAAATATTTTTCAAATCATTTTTATCTGTACGTATTTCGAATATATAAGAAATCATCCAGTATTTTTCGTATACATACACATCTCTGCAGAAAAGCATCGATGAGGCTGTAAGTGAATATATATATATATATATATATTAAGTTATAAAATTAATTATTGAGTTACGTATAACGTCGTAGCTTTTATAAATATCGACTTATAATATTATTTCATATTATATTATTTATTGTACACAAGTAATTATATTATTTTATAATAGGATAAAGTATAGTACACAATTTCGAACATGGTACAATTCTGAACGAAATAAATATCTGAATCTAATTTTGAAGTTCTAGTTTAGGAATCTTGATGTCTCTGACCTCATTGTGTGAAGGATATTAAAAAATATTACCAATCAGGAAAACTCAGTAAACGAAAATAAATTGAAATTGAAAAGGATTGAAATGGATTCAAATATTCAAAAATACATATTCGCGAATAACGCAAAATAAATTCTTTTCAATCCGAATACACTTTTATCCATTTACAGAAATTGCATGGAGCACATTTCTATGACTTCCAATCTATAAATATAATATCAGCTTTTTCTGTGCATCGGATCATGAATACTGTTCAATTCAAATTTCTGAATAAGAAATCCAATTACATTCAATTGAATAAAAAAGATTTTTTTTTATTCAATTGGATTCAGTTGAACTTAAAATACGCATAAAAATTTCAATCCGTTTTAATCCATTCTTGATTACTAGAAAATCAAACTTGAGCCTCGAAAAAATTGGATTTAAATCTTATTTTATTGATTAGAACGATCAGAACTATATCATATTCGGCATTATACCACCTTACTCTATATATACAGGGTGTTTCCAAATTAAATCGCAAAACTTCGGGAGCGTGTAGAGGAGTAAAAAACTAAGAAAAAAAGTCCTATAGACATATGCTCGTTTTTGCTCCGTTTCAGAGAAATCGAAAAAAAATGTTTATATTTCTTGCCATATCTAGCACCGACATATTTGATTACATTTTCCACTTTCTGTTATGAATTTGTCAGTCGCTCTTTGAAAGCCTTTAATAGTAGATGAATTTTGTCTTTTGCAATATGCCGCGTACGTATTCTAATAGTGAATATGCTGATATGGTTTTTGTATACGGTTTCTGCAACGGTAATGCTTTAAAGGCCTGGCTGCTACAAGAGCCGTGTTTGACAGATGCAATGCTTGTATTGCTGCAAGAGGTGCACATTTCGAACAAAATCTTCATTAAAAAGTTTATAAATAAAATAATTAAAATAATAAATTAAATATATTTTTTTCTTTTTTCGTGATTTCCTGCGAAACAAAGCAAAAAGGAGCATATGTCTATAGGACTTTTTTTCTTAGTTTTTTACTCCTCTACACGCTCCCGAAGTTTTGCCATTTAATTTGGAAACACCCTGTATA
>NW_017257851.1:188761-207310 GCF_001594055.1 Mycetomoellerius zeteki | reverse complement strand
CCAATATTCGGCAATTTTTAGTAATTAATATCTTGTTAACTATTGCGAAAATTACAAAACAGTAGAGGACTTTTCGACTCAGTTTAGTCCGGTCTACCTGCCCACGAGCGTTGTCAGGTGAGTTATGGGACACCCAGTATATCATAAATTATAATATAATTTTATTTATAAATATCAATTATATAGTATAAAAAATTACAAACGGGAGAACTACTGTCTGTGCGCTGACATCTGCAAGAGTATCGATAGTATCGACATATATCGCATTATCATCGTTATTTAAATATAAGCGTCCATAATGGACGCGCGGTGCTTCCCCCACTCTAGGCGCGACCATAAAAAGCAATGCACACAGCGGGGCAGTCGAACAAGGCGAAGTACCGTGCCGATTCGCGACGTTTTGCGGCGCGTTTACGTCACGGTCGCTTGCAGTCCAGAGTCCTGGGCGTCCTGGCGTACGTCCGTCGCCCGTGACTTGTCGCACGTTTCTCGCCCGCGACAAGATTCAAGGCATAAGGTTGTCACCGGCAAGCTTGGTGCTTCGCACGGTACCATTCGGTCTATTCGGGCAGCTCACAACTTTCCCCTCCCGGTGATGTTTTGATACACTCTCTGTCTCTCGTTTTCCCTCCCTCTATCCATCCTTTCTCCCTCCATCTCTGCCGGAGGATACCGCGCGACTCCGTCCCATCGACAGAGGTGTGACCATTTAGTTCCCAAGATTTTACTCGGGTTCTGTGACTTTTCCGTTTTTTCGTGAAGACAAGCGCAAGACCAGTTCCTCTGGAGCTTATTATGTTACACTCGACATCACCGTCGCCGTCGTCCTCGTCTCGTGATAGGTGCGGAAAGTTCATGGGCACGTGTGTGTATGTGTGTGTGTGTACCGCGCGAGCGCGCGCATGGGCGCGTGTGCGGGAGTGTGCGTGTATGTCATTTGCTTATTTGTGCTTATTTGCAAATTGATCAGGAGCCGAGGGCCTTGCGTTCTCGTGCGATGCTGGCTCGCGCTCCGGGGGATTGTCCTTCAACACGTTGCACGACGTGTACGTTGCGAATATTTCACACACTCACTCGTGACGTTTGTTAAGAAATTGTCGATCGTCAGGTGTTTCTTTGGCTACTTAACAATATCTTCCGGGCGTTGATTTTGTCTCACTGTGCGACGACAAAAGTTTTGGTACAGAAGTGCATTAGTAACGGTACAATCCCTAAAAACCTTTGATTTTCAACTTTGCATTGTCTTGCAAAATATGTCACTAAGATTTAACATTATCTTACCACACACATGTAAAAGTTTGAACAGTCTAAAGTATATTTTATCATAAATTATAGAGTAAAAAATTATTGCTGTATTTTTTTATGTGTTATTTGCTAAATTGATATAATATTGATATTGCAAAATTCAAGGACAATACTTTGGCTGTGTTTTTAACATGTGTTTGCTGTTTGCGTTAAGCATACGCTAACAGCAAACACACGTTATGTCTTACACAATGTTAGTGTACATTATATGTATAGCGTGGAGCGTACTCAATGTGTTAGAAAAACAGTCAATGTATCATCCTTGAATTTTACAATATTAATATATTAATGACATCCATTACAAATAAAACACAGTAACCATTTTCAAAGCTTGAAATATCTGAAAACACTGAACATTGTAAAACAGTATTTAAAGTCTAATCGTGTAACATATTGTATCTTGTAAATTGCATTGTGTGTTAATCTGTAATATAGCATGCAGCTGTGTAAATTTGTTCTTGAGCGAATGAAGATGTTCCTTATCTTGTACTAAAAACTCAATGTGACACACATGGATAAAATAATAAATTGTATGTTTTTTTTCCAGATATGACTCTCTCTGTAAATACACAGCGTAATTGCTCAAGAAATTATTTAATACCTACGAATGATGATACCTATGTGCTGTTAAACGACATTGAGGTGAATACGCTGTGATGGGGTGGACGACATCCACCACAGCATGGATTGTAATATGGAGTTGTCTGCTGCCGGGCTTCTATTTAGCTCCGCAGGCATCTCCAAAGCAAGTGCCGTGCGATAAGACAAGAAAAGTTTTCACGGAGTCATGGGGAATCATCAGCGATGGGCCCATGGGCTCGAATTATACTCAAGATTCTCACTGTGAATGGCTCATTAAAGGTACAGATGAAAGGACTTGTTGCTTTTAAATAGTAAAGTATGATTATAATATAGAATTTATATTCTATATCTCGTTGTAGCTAACCATAGCCGCCAATTTATTACATTAAGTTTTCGGACGATGGGCACAGAATGCAGTTATGACTATGTGTTTGTTTATGATGGGGATTCCTTTCGTTCACCGCTTCTGGGTAGCTTCAGTGGCAAAACAGAGCCGCAGCAAGTGACATCATCATCTGGTTATGTAAGTATATTCCACAGGAATAACATTAGATAATGTTTTGCAGATTTATGATTTCGCAATATCGCATAGTTTACTGATGAATGTTATGTGGCATGAATTAAATATGAAAAGTATAATTTTTATTAATAAGAAATTACGAAAACTAATTATAAATGTAAAAATATATAACGAAATAATATATAATTGAAATACAATATGAGTTACTACTAAATTCACGCAATAATAATGAATAAAAATGAAACATTACACAAAATATTATCATGATATAAAATATTGTATAGTGCAAAATACTCTAATGTAACTATTTTTTTATAGATGTTGATATTATTATATAGTGACACAAATTACGTCCTAGACGGTTTCCATGCAGAATTTTCGGTCACGGATTGCCCGAACAATTGTACTCATCACGGAAAGTGTATTAATAATACGTGCTTCTGCGAAAATGATTGGGGAAGCAAAGATTGTTCCCGAGCTCTCTGTCCAAACAATTGCAGTCAGGCAGGTATTTGCGGTGTAAAAAGATGCAAATGCAACGGTGGATACTCCGGACAATCTTGTTCGTTGCACAAAACGCATCCTGAAGGAAATCGGTACGTTATCCTATTAAATTACATCTTTGTGCTTTTGTTGTCCTTACATTATTATTTAATGACAAAGTAACAAATTTTTCTTATATTTTGTATTAAATTTTGCGTAGATTAATATATAAACAGATGAACAAATAAAAAATTTCAATAATCTAATTATTTATGTAGATGGCATTGGCTCTCGCATTCGGAAGGTGGACTAAGGCCACGTGCAGCTCATACAGCGATCTATGTTCAGGAAACAGACTCACTTTATGTTTTTGGCGGCTATGATCTCAATTATATACTCAGTGACTTAGAAGTATATAGGTTTAGCACAAGTGAATGGGAAGATGAATATGGAAATGTATTAGGTAAATTAATGCACAAATTTCACGTAAAAATGTTTAAGACAATCTGTTTATATAATTTCTTTGTAATTATATTTTCATTAAATTTTTGTTATTTTTTTCTAACGTGTATACAGTAATTTAATTATGATATAGAATGTGATAAAATTCTTTCTACTTTGAATGTTAAACATCAAAAAACGAAAATAATTTCTCAACATTGTTTTATATTCACAGAAGGCGCCGCATCTGCCGAATATTTAGATCCTACATTGATCGCTACCGAATTACAACGCCATCCTGGTGCCAAAGAGATATACGGCCTACCAACGACATCTTTATTCTGGAAGGTGCTTTATAGTATTAAAGATAACAATACTTTCGGCCTGCTCGACCGGACTGCTGACGGTCAACACTCGCGAGAGTTCAGGAACATGCCTAAGGACAAGGAAACCGAAAAAAGCAGAAGCACCATTAGGATCGATAGGAACGGTGATCCAAGGAGAAAGCATCCCCGAAATATAAGACCGCGATATTCGCAAATGTCAACAAGGTAGTAAGTGACTCAGTAATTTAATATCTCGAAACCGGTCTTGGAAATTCGGAACAATACACTGTTGATTTTATATTTTGCTTATGTAAAGATATAAAAATTGGTAAGATCTATATATATATATACATACAAAAAGCTTACTATCATATTCTTTTAATTGGAATTTAATTAGAATCATAAATAAAGACTCATCAATTAGTTAAAGTGATTTTAGAATAATTTCATTTAAAGTTTTATACGTCTGTAATTCTTTATGCTTTCTATTTGTGCAGTTCGATTTAAATTAATATTACATAATGTTTGTATTTATTAAAGATATCGCAGAAACTTGGAAAACCTGTACAGAGAACGTGATGCAACAGATATGCAGAACGATGATATAAAATGGGAGGAGCAAATCGTAGCAGGATCTGCGGAAGAGAATGTTTTCGTTCCTGAATTTACGGATTCAAAATTAACCACAAGTGATTCGTTGAAAGAGGAAGTTACAGAATCAACCGTTGACGAATTACCCAAACCGAGTCCTCGATATGGTCATGCTGCGTGCAAATACCAAGGTCTGTCGATATTTAAATTTATTATATTTTTAGTACTAATTAATATAAAATAAAACAAATAGTTGATAACCTTGTTTCAGAAAACATTATTTTTACTTTAATTTTGTTCGAATAAGCATCGAAACTGATTTGTATTGTGTCGTGGCATAATAATAGATCTAAAAGTGAAAATAAAAGAAGAAATCTTTTATAGTTGCATTTATTAAAAATATAGATGAAAAAGATAAAGTTACTGTAATTTATTATCACAGTATTATTTAAACAAACTAACGTATATTTATAATAAAATTGTAAACTTTGAACAAATCAAATCTTCGTATTTTCAGATGGTTTTGTGATCTATGGAGGAAAAGTGGAAGATGGTACTCTATCGAACGAACTATGGCATTATAATGTGATAAAACGCGTGTGGACATTACGCGCTAAAAACTCCCCTTTCTACCCGCCGAGCCTCACAAGGCACACTCTAACTTTGGCAGGTGACTACATCTATTTATTCGGAGGCAGTACTGTTGACGGAGAGTTTTCGTCCAGCTTATATAAAATCAAGTTGCGCTTATGTAAGTTTAAGTTTATTTATTGCCAATTTATTAAAACAAAAATCTAAAAAATGTACGTTTATATAATTTCTACATATATGAGACATGTGTATGGAAAAATATTAACGTAATTGACGCATAATTATAGCGGATCCTACGGCGATTAATGAGAGGTGGATAGAAGTAAGACCTCGAGGCGGTAAGGAACTTGACGTACGCGTGGTAGCGCATTCAACTGTATATCATCGTGCTACCAATTCCCTCCTGGTGTACGGCGGTGTGGTTGCCAGCGTCGCCCGTTTCAGTAAATTATCGGATCGAATGTTCGTCTTTCAACTAGATAGAAAAGTTTGGTCTGAGATCCATTATCCAAGAGCTCACTTGCGAGAGACATACGTGCCAAGAGAACGCGCGTTCCACACATGTAATATCATAGGTAATTACTTGTTATCAAATAGAATAATTTTTAGAAATATAAAATATATGATTATATTATAAATATACACACGCACGCACGCACACGAACACACATACAGGGTGTCCCATTTTAAATAATGCATTAAGATTTCTCGAAAATTATGATAGAAAAATGTTTCAAATAAAAGTTATATGCACTAAAAATTCATTTTTACGTAAAAATGAAAATAAGAGGTACAACCTCCATAACCTTCAAGGCCTAATGGCCTTGATCTTGACAAATGTTATCCAGGACATGATCCTGAACAACATTCAAGAGGTTTTAGCCGTCGGTCGGACAACTTGCGTAATGCTAATACCGGCTGTACTGTAACTTTCGAGCCTTTTATAATTCGAAAAATACTTAATGAAAAGATATTTTATTATAGTGTTTTAAAAAGCTCTCAAGGTAAGCTATAAGAAAATGTAATGAAAAATAGGGGGTTCCATTAAAAAAAATGACGTGATCTTGACCTGGCCTTGACTACGCCACCCAAGGTCAAATCAATAGTATCTTCTTATGTCCTCCTTCGAACCATACAACTTTTGTTTGAAATATTTTTTCGTATCTATCATTTTCGAGAAATCTTAATGCATTATTTAAAATGGGACACCCTGTATATTTGTAAAAAATACATAATTTTTTATTTATTATTATGGCAGGAAATTATCTGGTAGTATTTGGTGGATATTCTCATAGACATAACAAAGAGGAAATCTGTTACGATAATCAGATGTATCTTTATCATCTTGGCTGTCACACTTGGGTGAGCCACGAAGTGTTAGGCTTAAATGATAAAGGTAAAGCAAATTTATTTTATTGTACATATTTTACATATTTTACATATTTTACATATTTTACATATTTTACATATTTTACATATTTAAATTTGTTTTTCCACTTTTAGATTCTCGTTATCCTAAACAGCAAGGTGTATTCGCTCATGCGGCAGATGTACGTAACGGAAATACCTTGTTGCTCGTTGGTGGATATCATGGCAACGTAAATGCAGATCTTCTTGCATACACTTTGCCGCCTATGTTAGCACCGGGAGACGAGGATTACATCGAGCCAGAACAAATTTGCTCGAGGCACAAAAGCTTAATGGAGTGCGCAGCAAATCCAGAATGTGGCTGGTGTTCCGCGGATGAGGTATTTTATTCATTAATCTCGTTATACATATATTCATAAAGTAACTTTTGTTTATACGCTCTGATGTATGAAATTTCTTGACACATTGCAGATATGCTATGGACGGACGATAGGCAGCAATTGTACGACGAATCTACAAACGACGCGCTGTCCGGGAGTCTGTCCTGCTCTAGGCGATTGTCACTCTTGTCTAATACATGGTCAACCTGGTGGTGGTTGGGGCACGAATTTCCGCGGCAGGAAATCCGTCTCGAATAAGTTAAATTTAGGCACATGCACTTGGTGTGTCCAAAACGCTCGCTGTCACCACAAAGATGACAATTACGGGGTATGCGGCCTGCGGGACGACACGCCTTCGCAGATACCAGGCTGGTGGGGCTCGAAAGGCACGGAGATTACCAAGGCCGAAGAGTGTCGAGAAATGGATAAAAGGCCGGGTTTGACTTTCCTCAAGTACAAGCCACCAGTGAATTTCAGCCAACCTGACTCAGTCGCCATAGTGAACGCAACTACGGTCGACTTTAATGTACCATCCATGCAAGGTGCGAAGACAGAATCAGCATTGGGCGGCGAAATGATTGCCCGGTTGACTGGCTTTCTTAGACCGCCAAATTATTTTTGGGATGGCACAGCGGAGCACCTGAAAATCTGCGTCAGTTACAACAGTGCGACACTTCACGTGTCACGAAACGATGATCCTGATAAGTTGGTGAGTTATTCTTATTATTTAGCAACTTTCGTGGTTTCTAATTGTATTGGAAAGTAAAAAAAAATAAAAATTATAATAAAAATATTACAAGATAGTGTGTGAAAGGAAAAAGTAAATTTAAAATTTAAAATCATTTAAAGTAATTTTATTTTTATTTATTGAAGAGAAAATTTTTTAATTGAGATATTGTCACGCGCATGAACTGGTCAAACGACTTCGATATTTTCAAGTTCTGCTGAAATTTAACTATCCATAATTTTTAATTTTTACTCAGGAATTGGTCGCCAATTTAACTGCGGAGACATCACAGTGTATACCGACGACATGGCCAGGTGAAGATTCGATGGAGTTGCAACCGGGTCGTTATTTGTTGGACTTCGAATCGAAAAGAATGGTGACCACGAGCTACGCTTATGCGAGTAAAATGGAAATCATGCATAACAAGAATATGGAAAATGGAAAGGTCTTTACATTCGAGTACTTGGAGCCGTATCAGAACGGTTCTTGTCATCAGTACAGTAATTGTCTGCACTGTTTGACTGACTCTTCGTGCGGCTGGTGCGATATTACCAACGAATGTTTACCGCGCTCCGTTAATGAAACGGAGAGCTGCGTAAAAGATGTAGAGTGGGATAAGGAGCGCGGCGAAACGGTACGTGAATGGCACTACTTGACGATCACGCCTTCAGCGTGCGCTAACTGTTCCAATTACATCTCCTGCGAGTCATGCGTGAACACTAAACTGTGTGAGTGGTGGACGGAGGAGGCGAGATGCGCACGAATCGGTCGATTGCCTAACGCCGTGGTGAGTCTGTATGAGTGCCCAATTCCATGCCGACAACGCTCCAACTGCACGAAGTGCCTGGACGAGCGTGGCAGATGCGTGTGGTGCGAGGCCACGCGGGAGTGTTTCTCATTCTCGGTGTACACATCAGAATACCAGTTCGGTCTGTGCCGGGAATGGATGGACCAGGCGGGCCTGATGGGTGTCACGTCGCGCAGTGGCTCGTCGCTCACTGGTAACGATCAGTGCAAGAGCTGCAGTCGGCACTCCAACTGTTCCAGTTGCCTGCATTCACTCAGCTGCGGCTGGTGTTACAGTCTGGAGAATCCTATCACTGGCGTGTGCGTGCAGGGCGACTTCAATCAGGCTCACGTCAATTGCAGTGCGATCATCAACGAGTATCGGAACAGTAGTTTGAACGCTGATGAGTCTGGCTGGGCGTACGCGCAGTGTCCGGACGTGGACGAGTGCGATCTCGGCCTGCACGACTGCCATCCTGATGCGCTTTGCACGAATACTCACGGCAGCTTCAGTTGTCAATGCAAGCGCGGTTTTAATGGCGATGGTAAAGAGAATTGTACCAAGACCTGCTATGAGAGATGCGTCAACGGATATTGCAGCGAGGCGCCGGATTACAAGTGTGAGTGCAACCTGGGCTGGACCGGACCGGATTGTCGGACGAACTGCGGCTGTTATAACCATTCCACATGCTTGCAGGTAAACAATGATCGCATACAGAAAATGAATTTGTTTTTATTGTTAATTCTCGCCATAACTCTTGAAAACTCACAAAATCGATTGGATTTTTAATTAACTGAAACATATGGGTTCTGGTGACACCGAGACTAATTAAAAAAATATTTTACAAAAAATTTTCAATGCATGTTTATCTCTATAACAGAATTTAAAACAATAAATTCTATATTTTTTGTGTTCTTCAAATCTTATATTATACAAGCGAGAAAAAGAAAGGGCTACGAGCCAAAGTCTGTCGTTAAAATATTTAAAAAGTTAATAAATAAAAATAGTATAATACAAAATAGTCAAAATTAAAAATTTAATAACATTCGTTCAGGGACCAGGTATTTGCGACGAGTGTCAAGACTGGACGATCGGACGTTACTGCGAAGAATGTAAGGCAGGAAGTTACGGAAACGCGACGACACCATTGGGCTGTCGCGAATGCAATTGCAATGGGCATGGCGACGTGGAGCTCGGCGTTTGCGATCGGCAGACTGGCATGTGTTTCTGCCGCGATAATACTGAAGGCGATAAGTGCCAGCGTTGCAAACGGGACTATTACGGGGATCCGCGTAATGGCGGGATGTGCTACTACGGCTGCATGTCTCGGGGTATGCTGGGCGGTGAAGGAAACGGTAAGCAAGGTCTTGGTTCTCGACATTCGCAATCTTCGCTTTGGGACAATTACATGGGCGATTCACCGACAAGAGAGTGTCTCTGGATTGTTGGCCCCGAGACAGAGCTCTCTTTAGATGCAACCACTCCGGCAATTCAAAGCGTGATACAATTTACTATCCATGATGATATCAATGTAAGTTGCCAGGAGAACAGCCTGTATGTGTATGATGGTCTACCCGAATTTGTCTCATCTACCGGTGGTCACCAGAGTCAATTACTGGGCGTGTACTGCACAGAAAGCACTAACTATCCAGTCACGGTGGAGGCCAAATCCGGATTTCTAACAGTGCATTATAAACAACTGGACGAAGTGGAGGGTTTTAATGCGAGCTATGTGATAATGACGTGCAACAATTGTCCGGGAAATCGCGAGTGCCGCAACGGCAACTGTCTCTGCAAATCCGGTTACGTCGGCATCAACTGCGACGTGGAGGTCTGTCCGGAAAACTGTACTGCTTCCGAGAAACGCGGCATCTGCGACAAGGGCTATGGTCGGTGCGTTTGTGTGCCAGGCTACGGTGGACGCGATTGCTCTATCCCACTCAAAAACTACCAGCTAACATTCACAGAACTATTCAATTCAGAGTATTTGGCCGATCCTCTAGACCACTTGAGGAAAACGTTGCCACGCTTCGGACACAGCTTGGTGGCTGATCGACGCGGTAGTTTATGGATGTTCGGTGGTTATTCGCTCAGTCACGGACCTCTGAATGACATTAGACTTTTCGACACAAAAAACAATACATGGATGCCAGTGACAGTGGAATCTACCTCAGAGGCGTCCATGCCACAGGGTCGCTACTTTCACGCAGCTGAAATTGTGCACAGTAGGCAACAGATCTACGTCTACGGCGGTCTGTCAATGAAGGACGAAGACGTACAAGGACTGTCGAACAATACTCTCAGTGACTTTTGGAAATTCAGTTTGCAGAACCAGCGATGGAGCCAAATCGTGCAGGACGAATTAAAGAAGGAGCCGCTGCCTCTGGCCGGTCATACGTTGACCTTGCGTAGAGATGGAGAGTCGGAGAGTTTGATTCTAATTGGTGGATTTAGTCCTAAATACGGATATCTAGACGTGGTCTGGGAATTTAATCTGGAAACTGAGACTTGGGACACAGTGAACACTGTAGGGAATGGGCCTGTAGGTGTTTACGGTCACTCTACAGTATATCATAGTAAGTCTGATAGTCTCTACGTCTTTGGTGGCTACACTTATGCGGTAAATAGAACGTTTATTTCGAACAGATTGTATGCCTTGAATTATAAAACACGAACGTGGTCGGTACTACCACCATTTGAAGACGAAATCACCGATGGCAACAGTTTACCTCAAGCTAGATTTCTTCATTCTGCGGTTACGACTGACGAATATATGGTAATATTTGGCGGCCGGCAAAATCCTCACAACACCTCGGACTCGCTAATAGCGTACAAATACTCATGCAATCTGTGGATACGTTTGATAACGAAAGACACGGAGACAATCGGCAGTCCGCCACCACCAGCCTACGCCCACGCGATGACCCATGCCGATCCAGAGTCGAACGCCGTTTACGTTGTTGGTGGGTTTGACGGTGGTATTAAGAGTCACGTCACATTGATTAACATACCGGAGGATTTGTGCAATCTTTGGAAGGATAAGATCACGTGCAGGAAATATTTCGGTTGCTCGTTCTGCGCTGTCACTACGCTCAATGGCACCAACACTTCCCTCTGTTTCTCCAACGAGGTATCAAGCAACCGGGGTGACAAGTGTGACATCAACGTGACTCAAGCACAACGATCGAACGGAATATTCTGCAATTCGGACTGGATGGCGAGCAGAAAGTGCCAGACCTTTAGGACATGCACGGAATGTCTGGCGGAGTGGCCGTATTACAAAGACAACGAGCCTGTTTGCAAGTGGTGCACTAATTGTCCGCATGGTAAGTGCATCCCATCGGACAAAGATTGCAACGATCAGACACAAGACATGATGATTAGATGCGACACATCGGTAAGTAATGTGAATCAATGCGGGGAACGGTTGTGTCCAGCGAGTGATTGCGAGAAGTGTTACGGTCTGGATGAGTGCGTGTGGACGAGGCAAGTATTGAAAACTAACGAATTGGGAATGGAGCTGACGGGCGAGCCCGTCTACGACTGGAATTGCGTGAAGATTAACATCTTCGAGCGGACTAGCATCAAAATGAGCAGCACGCAGTGTGAAAAGAGGTGCTCCGACCACAAAGACTGCAGGAGTTGTCTGAAGGGTACTGGAGCTGAAGGTGGATGGAGCGAATGTAGATGGTCTACGCAATTGAACGAATGCATCTCACCATCGTATCAGCCGCTTTATTGCGCCGGCGGTGTTTGCGGTTTGGTGTTGCGTAACGCGGATATGGACCACTGCCCGGAACCATGCTCAGTGTTCAAGCAGTGCAGCACCTGTTTGAAGCATTCGCATTGCGGCTGGTGCTCCTTGGACTCTGCTAATGTAACCGGTCAAGGAATATGCACAGAAGGATCACTTGAAGCGCCGGCGGATCATCCAGCGGGCGGTACCTGCGAAATGCTTTATCGTCAACACTTCCCAGAAGTCGAGCCACCGATCACAACAACGTTGCATCCATATCACGTGGACTCTTCAGAAGTACAGGACAATGTTACGATGTCGTTGCTCACCGCGGTGCCGAAACCAGATTTCTCGTGGCATTACGTCCGCTGTCCACCGGAGAACGAGTGCGAGAACGGACACCATACGTGTTCACCGAAGAGCGAGAAGTGTTTTGACTTGGAGGAGGGCTTCGAGTGTAAATGCGGGGATGGATATAAGACCGAAACTACCTGGGGAAACGACTTTGGCAAGAAAATTTGCGTGCCAATGTGTACACAGGGTTGCGTGAGAGGCACATGTGTGAAGCCCGACCTGTGCCGTTGTGATTTTGGTTACGTCGGCTCGAATTGCTCCATTCAATGCCAATGCAACGGCCATAGCGATTGCGCTGGTCCGGACAAGCTCGATAACTGCACGAAATGTCATAACAACACGATGGGAAAACAATGCGAGAAATGTTTACCATTGTACGTCGGCAATCCTGCGGACAACGGTCAGTGCGTGCCGTGTCTTGAATATTGCAACGGGCACACTCGGATCTGCATCAACGACAATGTGACCGTACCCGATCCGAATTCGGTGGACAAAATGTCGATAGAGAAGTTGAGTAGGCAATTGGAAGAAGGACCAGTGGCGAAAGCGAAATGTATCAACTGTGGGAACAACACAAGGGGCGACAAATGCGGCGAATGCATGACCGGATACTTCCGGGGGACAGAAGACCTTCGAGACGTGTGTCGACCTTGTGAATGTCACGGCCATGGCTTCACGTGCGATCCTGTGACTGGCGAGAAGTGCAACTGCGGCAACAACACCGAAAGCGAACCGTCCTGCACGAGTGGTCCTATAAAGGGTACGAACACGGGCGGCACACATCCGTGCTGGATGGTGCAATGCAGCAAGTGTAGAGAGAATTACGCCGGCACCCCGACAATGGGCCATCAGTGCTACAAGACCGTCACAGTCGACAATAAAATGTGTTTCGACTCGAAATTAATAGGTGAGCATACAATCTTGCAAACAGACTAAATCTTCACATCATCATAACGATAACTAATACGTCTAACGTGTAAAAATTGTATAATATCCTGTACAATTTTTTTTATATTTTAGTAAATTTGATAGTTAACTCGCAATGATACCTACATTTTTGTTTTCAAATCACTTATGTGCTGTTTTTTTTTTCTTTAATATGAAAATAAATAATGTTAACGTTAATATACGTATGTATACTAATCAATATTACTTTGATTAAAAATACTGGTTACAATTTCGACCTCACTTCAATATGTATGTTTGTACTCACTCATTCGACACTTTAGTTAAGTAATTATTTTTCTTAAATTGCAACGTTCTATTTTGTGGGAGCATCTTACGTATCCTTCGGTTCGTATCTTCTTTCTTCTACTATAAGTTGTTTGACAATTTGCCATTTTCGCGTGTCTAAAAGGAGACCCTACATTTCCCTATTTCAGACGAATGCAAGATGAAGCCGAAACCCCTAAACCCTGGCCAAACCGTCTTCTACATGGTGCAACCGCGATTCATGAACGTGGACATCAGAGTGATGGTGGATGTCACCCAAGGTGCCTTGGATCTGTTCTTGAGTCCGCGAGATGATTCCTTCGTCGTCACTTTAAATTCAACGACTGGATATCAAGATGTACGACTTAATTTTCTCTATTCTAGTTTTTTTTTCCATTTTAAAGCTCGTTTATATTTAAAATTTTTTAATTCTTAAACGATCTATAAATTTGGATTTATTTGCCTTTATGCTAATCAAAATATTGATTGCTATATAGTTTGCTATATCAACCTTATCATTCATTATATCTAAGATTTACGATTCTTTTCAATTTTTGCACATTTATAAATTTTATAATGTTTTTATTTATCTATCAAGAAAGATGTCTAGAATATTCATTATATTCGTAGGTTGAATTAGATAACAGGTTCAGATTACGGCCTGATCAGCCTTCTAACAGATTCCGGATCGTTGAGTTTCATCCTCACCTTGGTGCGGTTAATGGCTCTACCATGGAGCCAATTCGATGGAATACCGGACAACAATATTTCGTGATGGAGCACTGGCTCGAGGACAATCTTGCCAGCTTTCTGACGATCGAGAGGCGGAACACCTTTCTGGTGATTCATAATCTGACAAATCGACTGGTATTGACGTTACCACAAGACAAACACGAGTTGGGCCAGACCAAGTTTCACATCGTGCTACAAGCGATTGACCCGGTGAATCCGGAACTGAATGGTCGAGCCGCCTACGGCATGATTTTCTTCCGTCAGGATCAGTTGCACATCGATCTGTTCGTCTTCTTTTCGTGCTTCTTCTCCTGCTTCTTTCTGTTCTTGGCGGGGTGCGTAATTGCGTGGAAGGCGAAGCAGTCGGCAGATTTACGCCGTGCCCGACGTCGACACGTCGTAGAAATGTTGCACATGGCGAAACGACCGTTTGCCTCCGCGACAATACTCTACGACCGGGACGGCGGCGAGTGTAGCCCGAGCTCGCCGCAACGTAAGGGCAGGCGAGGCAAACACGTGAGCTTTCACAGCGATGTGAGACCGGTGGCTGTCGAGCCCACCGATGACGGTGTTGCGGCAGTGGCGACAGTGTTCATCAGGTTACCCGGCGGCCGCCAAGCTCCCGTCAAACTGGCCCTAGGCAGTTCGCTCATACTCTTGACTAGAGTCTATCCGGTCAATAGCAGAGTGTTTTTAAGACGTAGAAACAGTCACGCGACGAACTGAACCCACGTTACAGTGGAATCTCGATCTCGACGGCTTTCGAGTTCCACATCTCGGACACAGATATTCTCGTTAAACTCTTCTGAAGCATCGATAAGAGTCACCGACGTTTGAGCAATTTGCTACGAATTATAGCTGTAATAAAATTTGGGTATAATGGACCTTGAATTAGTATGTAGATTTAATGGGCAGCCTCCCTTTTTGGGACAGTTTTAACACGATAAAGATAATGGACGAGATGAACTCAGGATATAACGTGAATTTTAACAAAATATACGTATTTTACTATCGGAACATCTTACATACCGCTTATCCATTTTATCTTTTCCATTAGAAAACTTCTCTTTTTGTTGATCTCACATATTGATTGGCAACAGGAATAGTAATATTGAATCTATAAAAAAATGCAGGCATATATAAAATAAATATTAACTGTAAGATTCTACCGAATTTTATTAGATTATACAAATGTTGGATTCATGGATCTGGAAACTGTTGAAAAAGATTTTCGGAATCATGGATAGAATCTATATATGTAAAAATTCGCAAATTTTTGAAATTTGTCTATTAAAATTTTAAGATTTTCATGCAATTAGGATTCAAATAAGAAAATACATATATTTTATAATTTATTGAGATTCAGAAAAACATGCTGAAAATTCGAGTTCTTCTAAAGAACGTAATGAAAATGTGTAACGGATCCAAGGATCTTATATTGTAGGTCTGTAAATCGAGCAATTATTATTTTTTTTAAACTAGAGATTTAATATTGTATACGTAGTACAAGAAGATCGATCGTAAGATTATTTAATCTAAATATAATATATTGTCGTATACCATTCCATGACGAGACTGTACGTTTGTATATACAACAATCTGTAATTATATATTAATTCGTACTTTATACATTTTTGTAGAAACATTTTACGAAGCATGGCTTCGCGTCATGGAACATTCGTGACTATTCTCGGAAAAGAAGGTGAAATCGATTTTTTTCGATTTGTATCGGTTGAACGAACAGTATTAGAATTGTTGATTAGAGATGGAGCTCAACGATACGTTAACAAGGTTCCTATGCCAAATTGATTAGGATGGATACGTGTTGAGCGTCCTAATATAATAATATATTATTTATCGTAAGTGGGTAAAGGAAGAAGGCAGAAAGTTTTATTCGGGAAAGAAATGTACATATACACATGAAAATTGCGAATGCGTGTTGCAAGCTTTTATAACTGGCGTTTGCGTACTGGTTGAAAGGCACTTATACTCAGTAGGTTTGTTATCAGAGATAACGACTATGTATTAATCAAAACGTATAGGTAATGTGAATGTCGTAACGATATTGGCATTGACGTGCTTAATAATTCATCGGAGGCACAAAAATGGGATAATGCAGAGATGGTGTTTTATTTCAAGTTCAAGAGTTGCGAAAATAAAGAATATAAAACAGAATGATCGGCGATGAATCAAGCAAATTCTGCAGATTAAAAAATGCAAAAGCAAAGATAGAATTTTGTTTTTACAAATTTACACGAAAGATTGAATTTGTATATGTATATATATTATATATATCTATATATGTGTGTAAAAGATATCTATGAATAAAAAGAAATTAAGATTTAGGAAAATAGGAATTTATAAATCAATAAACGTTAGAGAGATAGAATTAATGTTGTAACACCGAGATCTGTGAAATCTGTGAAATCGAAAATTTGCGATCTGAAAATAAAACCTTGATATAAAACCTTCACGATTACATATCACAAGTTTAAATCTATCTTATATATAATATTATATTATAATATCGATATTATAATTGTGTGACAAATGTGCAGTATTTCATGCTGGACTTTTTTGACTTTACAAAAACAATAAGCTGTCTCTTCTTTATCTCATTTATGTGTTTTGTTCGTATCCTGTACTAGGATAACGTAATGCTGTTGAATAACAGAATCTAAAGGCCTCTTTTATGTGTATGCGTTTTCTTGTTATATATCGCATAAACGAGGCACGCGTAAGCAGGGGCTCCGGTATCCTGCGTACGCCATCAAATGACTGAAAGAATGCACGAGTGCTCCTCGACCAGGAAATAACATTCGTT
The DNA here is from genome assembly GCF_001594055.1 of Mycetomoellerius zeteki. NCBI lineage: Eukaryota > Metazoa > Arthropoda > Insecta > Hymenoptera > Formicidae > Mycetomoellerius > Mycetomoellerius zeteki. Next base: position 190,351 of record NW_017257851.1, on the reverse strand, counting down.
GATTAATTGTTAAGCGAACACATCGACGATACGACGCGACCAATTTGTTGAATCTCAGAGTCTTTTCTTGTCATATAAGTCTCGTCATTATGCGAAAATGAACTTTTTTGTTACGTCACAAATATCCTTCAAGTGCAGCCTGTTCGAAAGAGTTTCTCGCTCTTTCTCTCTGTATTCTGCGACGTATCTGGATCCAAAAATTCACGGTCTTTATGACAAAATGGAAGGCACAATCTTTAAAACTAAGAATGGAAATTTATAAATGTAGAAATTAGGAGAAATTTATGAATTACGAAATGCCTTGTTTTCTAAATTAAAAATGATGACTCTATAAAATGAAGATTTAAGAAAATAAGTATTTTCGTAAATCCATGAGTTTATAAAACTAAAATTTATGGATTCTAAGATTTGTATAAAGCTTTACATAAACGAAAAAGTCTGCAAAAAATTGAATAAAATTGAGTCCATAACATCAGACGTTCATATGAAATCAATAAATTTTAAGAATCCATCAATGCCTCCTTCGAATGAGACCGTGGATGTTAAATAATCTAAGATCCAGAATGCATCCTTCGATTTTCAATATCGCCTATAGATCCTTGGAAGTTACATGAATGTCGAGATTTAAAGTTCCTCCAAACTCGTGTAAATTTCAAGGACTTCGTAATGTATATTTTAAAGATCTCTATAGGATCAAAGAGAGTAGGTCTGTTCTTTTTAGCTAAAGTTCTTGCACGGTTCATCTTTTTTCCTTTTCTCTCTACGTTGGAGAGAAAAAGAGAAAAGATGAACCATGCAAGAAATTCAGCTAAAAAGAACAGGCCTATTGTCAAAAATAGAAGAATTAACATTAATTTAACACTATCCGCGCAAAATCACAAAATATCGTTACAATTCTCGTTTGTTCATTTGCACGCACGAGCAATCGCGCTGTCCTAAATACTCATTCGCGTGGTGCCGTGTAAGCATGTAAACTCAACTAAGTACACAAAATCGACAGTATATGTACATTTACATAGGTTTATATTCATAGAGATATATATATATTATATATATAACATATATGAAAAAAGTACGATTATAAATATGAGACCGGTGAATGTGTAATTTTTCGGTTGTACAGATCTGAGCGTTATTTCCGAAATATTCTATTTTGTATATTATTATTACATCGCGTCGTCGACGGTACAGAGCGATAATCTTCCAATGCCGGCATTGTATCGCAAAGAAAATCGAAGAACGAGCATGATCAAGGACGTGACATTTCGTAACGAAGAAATAGGTTGTGAAACGAAAAAAAAGAAACGGAAAATAAATTATCAAGCGGCGTCTGTCGAACTTTCGGTACGAAAAAGTGCAATGTATCTTATAGTAAATAATAGTTCATGCCACGAGAAGAAACATAAGGTTGTGCAAATGATGATTAATAAATTGTATTGCGGAAGCTTTAATAAACGTACGTAAAACCGAGCTTTCATTCGAAGCTTATGATTCCTCTATATACAGGGTGTTTCCAAATTAAATGGCAAAACTTCGGGAGCGTGTAGAGGAGTAAAAAACTAAGAAAAAAAGTCCTATAGACATATGCTC
>NW_017257851.1:168297-188264 GCF_001594055.1 Mycetomoellerius zeteki | reverse complement strand
TATATATATATATATATATATATACAATATATATATATAGCAATATATATATATTGCAATATATATATATAGCAATATATATATATACTATCGCATCTTTCAATCAATTCATAAAATATACATACATCTACTTCTTTCATCCTTTTTCATACGGAATAATCTCTCAGATGCGTGATTAGATTGTAAATCATATAATTATTGTTAGATAATCATTTAAAATAATGTCTCTAATCTATAATTTAACGGCGAAATAAAATCATAACGAGGTACAGTAGCGATTACAAATCGAAGTAAAAAAAAGACGGACCAAAATTTATATTGATAATCTGCATGCGACTGTTTAATAACGAATTCAAATCGTTCGATACATAAATAAAATCGTATGCAATATTATCTCGAGGTTTAGAAGATAAATATGGGATGTAAGGATCTCAAGATAACGAGCGAATGATACTGGGGGTAAGAAAAAAAAATCTGCGATTATAATTAAATCATTTTTATTCTCTCATACGTCGATTCGGTAAAATCTCTTAAACTCAATCTGTATCTCTCATATACATATATAGAATTTCTCTTTCATATACTACATCTATTCTCAGGACATTCGTAGAACCGGTTCGGCAATAATTATTTACATATTTTAGATTACCACGCACATTCACACGCGGCATCCACCCTCACACACACGTGTGTACACCGAGTGCTCTAGGAGCTAAATTGTTCCCAGAGCACTACTGAAAAAGTTTCCTTACATTTTCAACAACAAGAGACTCGCAAACATTGTCACCGGTGTCTAGAAAAGATATTCCAAACAGATATCTCCAGTTTTAGAAAAACAGATATACACACAAATAAGCAGCTCAATCGCCGTAAGAACTTTGATCTCGAATCACTCTGTCGGTCGAAACCAATTTGTACCCGTTATTATATCAATTTATAATTACATTATCTTTAACAAACGATATACACATTTTCTTTTTACATGAAATTATAAATTACAAAGATTTAACATCAAGAACCAATGAATTCACTTCCTCCAGATATTTTCGCGCGTCATAAGCGACGAAAGGATGAAGTAAACTCAAGAGCGTGGTATTTCTTCAAAAATATCTCCGAATTTGTAAAATTAATTCTCCGAATTTTCTTGCTCGCGGCAAAAAAAAAATCATCATTGTTTCTCCATCAAACGACTGAATTTGTCGCAGAATCGACGAGAGATTCGTTACAGACGCGAGAGTAGACAAAACCTAAATTTCGTTCCCTCTCCTTCCCGGTATAATCGTATTAAAATACACTTGAATAGAGAAATCGCTACAAAAATCTTGCAAGATTTATAAATTCTTTTTCTAGTATTCAAACGTATATTTTAGGGAACGAGGGTAGAAGGGATCGTCCTTCGACTTTGTACGATTAACGCTTTGTACAATTTCGGTCCGAGTTACAACGTCCGCGATCATTTCTGGACCACGGCTTTGGAGCATGGCATAGTTTTAGGATTAATATTCGCATTTCACTGGGAAATAAATGCGCGTGCAATTGCAATGTCATAAAATTATTATATATAGTTCTCTATCACGCGGGAAATTGTACATGTCGCAAAAAAATGAAACACGCTCTAATTGCACGCGCAACATCTGATCTCTCTCGATAAAATTCTCAGTTTATCAAAATCACTTTTTGGTGGGTTTAATTTGTCAGATATTTTTTTGGCAATTCAAAATGTTGCTTTGAGACGTTTGCCAGGATATTTCAATGGAAATATTGGCGCAAAGTCTAATGGACAAGTATGACTGATTATTTTTGTTTATCACCATCATCCGCTTGGTCAAATACATAGAAGAATACTAAAAATTCAGCGATTATTTGTTACTTATTGTCAATAGAATACATAGAAACTTGCGCTTGTAATTCACTGTTTGACAAATTGTAAGCTGCAGTAAAAATGCCATAATTGCACGTGCAATTATTACTCAGCGCGAGACAGGTACAAGAATGCTTGTAGTTGTCACCGTCGCAAGGGCGACGATCTTATTCTACATAACATTAGCCACTAGCAACGTGGCGAATATATATATATATATATGTATCCATATCATATACATATGCATACGTAACATGATAATACGTATGTATATGTATATATATTTATACATACATACGTATGTATGTTATATATTTACATTTGTAACGAGATTTTGTAAGAGTAAATAACCACAAAAAACGAGATATAATTTAAGATACAATAATAGAATAATTAGTATTTCGTTTTTCCAAAAATTGCGAGCTACCTAAACGCGATAACTTTGACGATATTTTCGACAAGACTCGAATCTGTTTTTAATGTATGTACGTAACAATATAAAAAAGACATGTGTATATATAATATCTAAGTATAATGTTACTCGACGAAAATTGCGCCAATTTCCAAACTCTGAATGTTAATAAATAAAACAAAGTAACATAAAGCAATAAAATTAATCTCCTAATAAACCTTAATTCTATTACAAAAGGTACAAAAGATATATCTTATTTACATAAAAACAAATATATGTATATATATATAAACCTGCCTACTGTTTAAAACAAGAAAGTCATATATTTATATATATATATATCAATAAGGATTTCATCTACATTGCAGATGACTTTAAGTTATTTTCGTCTCTTTATATAAGTTATAAACGTGCAAAAAAGATAATAAATTGCTTTGTAATATTAAAAAAATGTAACTATATTATGTAAAAAGGTAAGAACGTTTTTCCTGTCTTGTATATTATTAGAACTTCATTTAAGTAAGTTCACGAAACAGATTCGAGTCGCCTACAAAACCTATCGTCTGTGATGTAACGCGCGATCACTCAGTAACCGCGAATATTTCTCAACTGCGTTTTCCTGCAATCAATACACACATTACATACCACACACCCGTACATACAAATATACATAAATGTACAGAACATCTCAGAGAATATGGTAACCAGTAATAGAAACCTTATCTCCTTAACAAAACTAAAAAATTCAACATAGCTAAACAAAAAATTAAATCTTTTAAGCAACCTCTTAATTTTTAACATTAAGTATCTTCATCGATCTCTGCAGATACAAATAGAATCTCTAATTAATTAAAAAATAATCTTATTTTTTATTTACATTCCTAAAACTTGATTCGTTGCGTCTCTTTATTATCAATATGCCAGTAAGTTGTACTAAATTATTATTAAAAAATATTAAATATGGCTTTTAAATTATATTAAGAAATCAGCTTCAAACATCTTTGACAGCAATCTATTAATGATTCTCATATTTTCTGCGATATACTATATATGCAAGGCATTCAGGAAGTTTTTCAATTTTAGTTAAGAGTGATGTACACTTAAGTAATAATTCGTTAAAGTATTTCGTTTAAGGTAATCGCCACGTTTCTTAGGTCAGTGTTCCTTAAACTGTGTTCCACGAAAATCTGGAAATATATAACAGATAATTCTACATTGATTAGTATGTTAATTGCGACAAATATTTATCCTTTGTTATGTCTATATATATATTTCACTATAATCCATCCAACACAAATAAGATTTAATCATAAAAAGAAAGTTACACTGAAAAAGTTTATACTATTCCTTATGTTTTATGTACAAGGTGTTCTCCTCCGTTCAGATGTCCCTTCATGCACACGCACATAGAGATAATCTTTTATTTATAATATAGATATTTGTTTAATGAAAATTAGCAATTTTTAACATTTCTATTTCTATTTATTGTTGCATCAACGCTGAAATAGCCATCACTTACTCTGTCTTCAGTTTAACTTCTAATTGAAAGGACATCATCAATGATTGTGTAATGGAACACCCTACAGTTGTAACTTTCGCCTGCTTAAGGAAAATCTTCAAAGGCTCGAGGCACGACAAAGAAAAAACTATCTCCTTTGGTGTCCCATGATTTGTAAGTTTAAGAAGCACTGGCGTTACATTGATCACTGCCAGCGTGTTATATCTATGCGCGGCGAGAGACAGTGGTGCATGTTAAGTTTACAATTTCCCAAGACAGATCGACTGTCTTCGGGACTAGAATCGATCGTCTACTGTACATTTTCTATTTCATCTTCCCCTACTTTCCAACAGTTGCGCCTCCCCGCGAAATAAAAAATAATCGACAAAAAATTAGCTATAGTACATAAGACACTTATTACAATTAAAAATTAAGTTTTCAACGCTCGCTTATTATGTGTACTTCATCTACCACGGGGTCGTCAAAAAATTCGCGTCGTAATAATTCCGCATATTGTTTCGACGTGCAACAACTCCAAAGATCTGTGGAATATGGATTTGCGAAAATACATTACTTTACAGATTCAAGAGTATAAAATGAAAGATAAAGATCCATAAAGTGCTATATATGCAAGATTATTATAGTACTATAGTACTATTCAAAATAATAATCCGAATTCACAAAGATGGTACCGAAATACCCCTGTATACATAAAAATACTATCAAATATCATAAAACAAAGATTATTGAAAAGAGCAGGACACAATTATTATCGTAACAATAATTAAAATAGTTTCCTAGTTCATACTCGTCAAAATTTGTAATGGCAAATGTCTTTAAGTTTGTCTAGAAACTAAGAACTTCTAGGCGCAAAAGCGCGGAAGGATAAGAAAATCAACCAAGAATCTATAATATCAAAGATTCATGGACCCAAGAATCCATAATAGGATGTATGTAAATAATTATAAGTGTCCACGGAATCAACAGTCCTTGGAGCCAAGCGTGCATCTGTTTTGCATCAACGACCTCCGAAAGAATGATAGACAATTTCAAATAGCATTCAAATCCGCCAGTTGGCATAGCGCCGATACTTTGGCTCGAGCTGCATCATCACTTCTTTCAATTCGTCGACATCATCGTCGACGTTATACTCGATCGCGTTTGTCTTGTTCCCTTTACTATCCTTTACTTTCTTCTCTTCTTTTTTCGCTGCATTATTTTGGGCTGCAAAAAATAAAGCATTTTCTTTGTCCCATAAACCAATATTTGTGCGAATATATAAATTGTGCATTTTGCATTTTGAAAGAAAAGCTGTGCATAAACTTTCAAATAATTAAATAAAATTTTAAACGATGAGAAAAAAGTTAAAATTTATTGTAAAATTATTTATTGTAAAATTGTAGCTATTGTAAAACTGTAACTATATCCAATTTACTTTAAAATTGTATTACACAATGTATATTGAAGTTTTCATGATAAAGATGCAATAGCAAGGGAAACATCAAGAGGAAAATGTACACAATAAGAGGAAAATATACATGTATCCAGAGAAGATAGGAACAAAAAATTATAAATTATAAAACAAGTGTAAAAATTAAGCTTCTCTTTTAAATAATTTGTTAATAAAGCAAAGATGTTAATGTGTTTATTAAAAATAGACGAGGTAAAAATAATTTAGCAAGGGAGCAAACGAAAAGATCGCCAACAAATTGCAAGATAAAAGTTAAGTTGAAAGTTCTGTAGAAACCTTGTAACAACGCGTGAGTCTTTGAAGATTTTTGAATGCTTATAATAATTCCGCAAAAGAAACGAGATAATTCTAGTCCTGTTTAGCGATTATTTTCTAACATTTCGTTACATTTAATTCACGATGGGCAGAGCATTCGAAACTTTTTGAAGTTCTCTTCTTTAAACATTGTCAGCAATAGCAACAACGAAAGCTGATGCCGTGAGTTGAAAAAGCGAATAAGCAGAAAGCCAAAAAAGTCGAAGTAGTGAAAGAAACATCCTTTCCATCAGTCGCGTAAACCCTTAGAATGTATGACTCTTTCACACAAATGTATAGCGTAAGTCGTCCATTCACAAGTGTGCAATCTCTGCAGACATTGTTATTCTTATTTCTTAACAATTTTGAGCTGAAAGACTAGTATGACGAAATCACTTAAGTGAAACGTCAGGAAAACTTAATTTTAAGTGAAATTTATATCTGATTGAACTCATAGAAATTGTGGTGAACCGAAGAGAACCTATTACTGTTCTCTGAACTAAATAATTCGCTAAATCCCAAATGAGTTGTCTGGGTCTTTCAACATGTGACAGCATATTGGTGAGAGCGACGTCTATAAGCATATTATTCCCCGATGCGGAATATTTGCCGCACATTTTATTCTTCTCATCTGTCGTGATTATGTTGCTGAGATTATAAGCCACGCTACACGTCGAGTGTATATTAACGCATTCTATAAGGGTTCTTGTAGGAAGTTCCGAAGAAGCTGAGAAGAAGGCACCGCCCGGTACCCGCGATCAATATACTCACCTGGTGCCATGTACGGCTGCGGGAGGGTGCGCGACGTCTTCATCGGAGACGGGTCGCGCCGTACCGACGATCGTACACTTGATGCTGTTGAGATATGAATGCGCGACGGTGTCGTTTATGCTGTCGTTATCTACCAGTCCTGCCTCCCTCGCTAAGAAATCCGACGCGAATTCCCTGTATTCGTCATTGTCATCGTCCACACCGGTGTCGTCGCGCGAGGGCCTCTTCGGGACCACGCCGACCTCCAGCGTCCGCTCGGCTGCGGGCTCTGCTCTGATGCATATCGATGAGCACTCCGACTCGATCCCGGAGTCCACGCTCTCCTGGAGGCTGCTGCGGGGCGGTGGCAATGGATGCGTGTCTACCGTTCCGACGACAGCGTCGTCAAGCGTCAAAACGGTTTCTTCGATACCAGAATCTTGGCTATTCCTGTGCATATTCTCGGGATTCTCGATCAGCAGCGTGCTCGTCGATGTAGCCTTCGAAGCAGACAGCTCGAAGTACGACTCCGTCACCTTGGCACCTTCATTCGGCGAGCTTCTGGACGGAACGCTCGGTGACAGCTCGTCCTCAACAGATGTGCCGTCCGTGGAGATGTCTGTCATGCAGAATATGAGCTCCTCCGCGTCGGATTTGTCTAGATTCGTAGACGTCTCGTACGATGGCGTGACGAGGATGGTCGGGTCGATCCGCCTGCTGTCGTCGACGTCTTCCGGCTGTTCCTCGGTCTCGGCCTCTTTAAGGATAGTTCGATGTGTGTCGACATTATTTGGCATGAAAGACTGTCCCTCAAGATGCTCCCCGAACGCCTCCTGGCTCTCAGAATGCATCGTCACCGATTCACATGGTTCTATCTTAATATTTACACTTGTACTTTTATGGTCGGCGGAAATGCGGCAAGTATCATTATCAAGGACTTCCATCAAGTCCTTTTCCTCCTTTTCCCTCTTTATAGATTCGCATTGACGATCTTGATCGACAACGCAGCACATGCTACTGGTAACTTCCTCGTTTAAGTGGTCCGAGTCAACGTCCTTCAACGATCTCGACGACACCACGACGTCATCTATTAACGTCGACGATGCCCAGACATCGTTCAACGACATCCCGCAGTTGCCTGGTGAATATTTAATCATGCCGACATCGTCGTCCGTATTCGTCGACATTCTCGTAGTACTTACGCTATCTACGGTTTTCCTATCATGCCCTATGTTACAAATCGGAAAACTATTATCACTAGTCTGATTAATACTGTCCGTGGTTGTATCACATGTCCTCGCCGTTAAGGCATCCGCTCCTCCAACTGCATCATTATGTTCTAAACACTCTGTGTCGTTATTCCCTAAAACTTTCGCTCCGTCGTACTCTAAATCTTCCAGATTGTCGCGTTTTAAGCGTTCAATATTATTACGCTTTGTATTTCCTAAATTCTGCGCGTCATCACGCTCTCCCCGATTCTCATCATTACTAATAAAATCATCGTTACACCCTGTACTGTCGGTCTTACTTAACTTTAAAGCAGAATATCCGGCTACGTCAATTAACTTTATATCTATACACACAGAGGATTTGCTCGCTGGCAACGATGAAGCCGCCACATCTGGCTCGACATAGCTGCTATCTAATACTAAATTATCAACAAAATCGTCCTTTGATTGCACACTTTCAGGTAACAGTCGATCACTAAGGTCAGACTTTGTCCATTGTAACTTATCTGTGCAACGCACACCGTCCTCCTCAACACTCTTTTCATTAATATGTACAATTTGTATAGCCATGGAATCTTTCTCGTCGTTTCTCGCGATCCTATTGTCCTGATTTTCCAAGTTCTCGCTGCTTCTCGCAGACATCTTCTCCCGATTGATTAAATCGTGCTCGTTGTTATTCGCAACCTCATCTCTTCCTTGATCTTGTACATTCTTACTGTCTTCAATAATCTGAGTCTTTTCTTGATCTTCGAAACTTTCATTAGTGCTTCTGACAACTTGTTTCTTCTCTTGATCTTCTAAATTTCTCTCAGTTTTCAAAATCTGATTTTTTATCTGAACAAATAAATTACTCTCATCGTTCAAAACCTGATTCTCTTCCTGACCGATTAAATTCTTTTCATCGTCTTTGATATCATCAAATGACTTCTCCTCGTCGTTTCTCTTCACTTCATTATTTTCTTGGACGAATAAATCGCCCTCGTCATTCCTGACAATCTGATTCTTTTCTTTAACGATTAAACTCCTCTCATCATTTTCGGTAATCCGATTTCGCTCTTGACTACATGAATTACTTTTGCCGGTCTCTTGCCCGATCAGATTATTGCCATCGTCTCTCGCAACCTGATTTTTCTTCTGACTAAATAAATCTTTGTCTACCCTTGCAATCTCGACTTTTGTCGATCTTTCTAAATCTTTCTCTCCAACATTCGTATCCTGATCCTTCGCCTGACCAAAAAACTTAGTACTATGCTCAATGAGACTCGCTTGAGGTTCGAGTTTGAAAGATGCGAATATGTTGGTCAAACTCTGTAACTGCGATACGTTTACGCTCACTGATCTGTTTTTCGACAAAGATCCAGGTTCTGAAGACCATGAACTTTCAGTGCTAATCTTAGATCGGCCTTCCTTCAGGTACTGCTGCATTCTGTCGCCAAATGCCATCATGCCACTTACGTTCTCCTGCAAAGAACTTCTCGTGTCTGCGGCAGCGCTTGAAGAGTCTGAGAAGAACTGGCCAGGATGCTGGAACAAGGACAGAAGTTTCTCTAGATTGGACTTGTGCCTCTGCACTGACGTGTTCGCCTGTTCTCGCGAATGTGATTCTGCCATGCGAGTCGAGGACGTTCCCGAGGTAGTACTTACGGAAGACTCCAAAGCGTAAGAGGACAATCCTTCTGAAGTCGTCCGATTTACGCGCAATTCCGATGTGTCATCCGAGGATGATTTTATAGAAGCTTTATCCTCGACTACGTTAATCCTCATCGAGGCTGTATCCTCGTTCGGATATGCAGGTACCTGTAGTTCTTTTGTACTCGTATACACGATGCGCTGATCCTCGATCGCTTTAGTATCCCTATCGGGCGTCGCAATACTATCGAGATCTGTCATAACGTTGCTCTGATTCGCCGCCACATCGCAATGTATTTTGCGAATCGTCGTGATATCCTCGTTTCTTTCAGATTGCAACATCGCAGTTATATCCTTCTGAACTAATCGCTCTTCTTCAGCCTTTGTTACTGCATCGCGTTCATTCCTACACGTCTCAGTAACGCTCTCATCTGTCCAGAATCGCTGTTCAGTTTGATATACATCCGATTGCTCTTCCTTTCCCTTCGTTCCTTTGTCACAACTATCTTCACTTTTGGCAATATCTTCGTTTGGGGACATTTCTGTCGATGTCGCAACTACATTAAGCGTATCTACGGACGCGGTTGTGCTATCGCTAGCGGCCTGCGTCACATGCGTGTCCATCTTGGTTGCGCTGCCATGATCGTCGGAGTCGGCCGTGTTGATTGTGACGTTAAAACCGATTGTGACCGAGCTGCCGCTGGAGGATGCGACGACCGATTTGGGCGACGAGCGGTCGGCGCCGGCCGACTCGACGACCGACACGCGGAACCGCGACGGACCGCCACTTATATTGGGGAAAAAAGACGGGGAAGAACCAAGAGACGGGGAGGAGCCGAGGGACGGCGGTGTGACCGGCGAAGAGGACACCGAGGAGTCGGCAGAACGCAACGATGCTTCCGATACTCGACACACGACGAAGCGATTCCGGGATGGGCTGGGGATTGGACTAGCCACGGGAGAGGGAATAGGACTGGGAGCCGGGGAGCGCAGACGACCTCCGCTAGTGCGCTTTGGCTCCAGCATGCGCGTCACCGGCTCATCGGCGGCTAACATCGCCGATCGCGACGGACTTGGCAGTGTCTGACAGGTAAGCGAGATCTTACGGGAACTCGCGTTCAGCAATCGGTTTGAATGCCGTGGACTCTCAACATCCTCGGTGGATTCCTGTAGTAGACGGCGTTCCTCATTCTGGCTACAACAATTGCGAATCTCCGCAGCCATTTCCCTATACTCGTGCAAAGGACCGTCCTTTGCGTTTGAAAAATAAAGATAAATATTAAACATAAGAATTATATATACACAAAATTATTAAACGTTTTTAAATAAACTGCACGAATAACATTTTGTTATTCACAAGTTCTTAATACAAACATTATACATAACTGCAGAACTTTTCATGTAAAATAAATATCAACACTCACTATTCTTATCCGAGGTTTGTCATCCAAATCGATCTGCGTAATAGTCTTGTTCTTTTTCATAACATTCATGAGAGCATGCATTCCGCGCATCTGTATAATGTTATCACGTAAATCTATCCTCTGTAAAAGGAAGGTGTGATATAGAACACAACGAAGCATTGAAAGCATAAGCGAAAACTTTACCTGCAAAACTTGATTCGTCTCCATTATTTCAGCGAGTGTAATTATTCCATCGCATGTGAGTTCCGTAGATTGCATGCCCAATTGTAGGAGAACACGATTTTGCTTCAATGATTCATTAACGATGCTCAATGTCTCATCCGTTAGCATATTTTGGCCAATATTCAGAGTCTCCAAGGTTTTCGATAATGCCTGAATATAATTATTGTGTAATAAGCCGAGCATTGCATTACAAACAACATACATTTTATTATTTCATTTAACTTTTGTTAATTTAAGTTTTAAATTTTCTTTCGTTTGCGATTTTTATGAACTGACTACTGCTCTAATAATTGAAAATAAAAACTACTACTCTAATAATTGAGAATAATTTTCTTATTCCCAATTATGTTAACATATTTACTAATAATAGTACAAATATATAAACATATATAAGAGCAAGCACACAAAAAATAATTGATGTAATAAAATAACTGTAACAGCTCTAATAACTAATGTAGTAATTTTATTAAATAAAATTCATTTGCAAAAAAATTATAAATTACAATACAAATTACAATTATTAATTAATTTATATTTATATAAATCACAAAAATTATTATTATCGTAAAATATATATCAACAATTAAAAGCAATATATCAAAAGTACATTTGTAATACATACTATAATCCTCGAGAAGTAGGGTGATGATTTCTTGGTCAGACGATTATTCCATAATATCAGGATGCTAAGTCCCTTGCCAGTTTTGTCCTCATTCACTTGATTGATCAGGCCCTCCAATATATCTCGTACTCCGTCGTCCTGGACGTTATTATTACTAGAAAAAAACAATTCCAAAAACAAAAAATCTGTACTAACATCGTTACTCGCTTAAGCATAATGCATGTCTCTTATAAAAATAAAGCAAATCTACACATACAAAAATATTGTTCTTATGTTGTTCAATTATACATACAATTTCTATCAATTTTCGTAAATTTAAAAATATTTAGAGAAATCTAAAGATCAAATTAAAAAAAACTAATATATTTTACATACATTATATTTTCGAAAAAGGTTTTCGGAAAAAAATCGTTCTTCATTATAAAGATACATACCTAATATCAAGCAATTGCAACTGATTGTTCATTCTTAAGAGAGATCCAAGTTGTATAGCGTCGTATAAGTCAAGCCCATTATCTGCTAAATATAGTTCTCGTATACCGCTATTTATTTTTAGGGCTGTAACTGTTAGAAAAACAAAGAGTCATAATCTATGTGAAACAATTATAAAGAAAACTTCTAAATTTTATTTTAACAATTACAATAACATGTCTTAATGCTATAATACAACACTTATTTTTTCTCATTAAAATTATAATGATGTTACTCTATTAACAAATTGCGAACAACATAATTACATTGTAAATGCAACATAATACACAGTATTTTAATGCATAAGAAAAAATTGTTATACGATAAATACCAAGCATGATAATTGCTCTCCCCGACAATCCACAGTTTTCCAATTTAAGGATTTGCAAATGGCAAACTACCCGTAGTGCACGTGTCAAAGTGTTCATGTTTTGTTCATCAAACTTTATGTCCCCCGCTTCAAACTCCTCTAAACTCTCAGTCTAAACAAATAAGAATTGTATTAATTACACTTTCAGCACTTTCACATTTTAAATACATATAATATCATGATAATACTATCATATATAACTATACAAAATTAACTGAAATGGAAATAAAATAAAAATAATTAAAAAAACATTTTTGACATTTAGGACCGATATAAGACTGTCTTACGAAATTCTTTGATTGGTTGCATAAGTACCTTCTTAATCATATGCGAGCACGCTTGCCAGCCGCGCACTCCGATTTCTGGGTTAGACGAAATATTTAAGTATCTTGCGGATTCATAATATTCCATCATATCAAATAATATCACGGAACTCTGTAATAACAATTGTTCATTAATATAGACAGTATGTATACATATTAAAAATATAATTAATAATATATATCTATCTTTTTCAGAGAAAATACCTCGTCAGTAAGAGATGTTCCTTCTAAAATAACTTTATTAAACTGTACTCTCTTCAGTATCTCCTCCAACGGTTCAATATGATCCTGATCCAAGACTTTTCCTCTCAAATTCAGCTCCTCGCAACGATCTTCAGATATATCTAAATTCTATATAACAAGAATGAGAACATGTGAAAGTGAACGCCAAAACTTTTTTCCCTGCAAAATTTACTAAATTTCAAAACTTGTAAAACTTTTCTTCAAAGCATATCTGTGCATTATTACGATTTTATTTATTCGGTAAGAAAGTCTTACATATTAATAAAATATTATAAATATAGTATTATAAATATATTATAAATATAGTAATATATTAGTAAAATACTAGGACAAATAATAGACTCGTACAAAATGTACGATGATAAAAAATGTACAATGATAACGAAATGCTATGATAAAGAATAAAAAAAAACTTTCAGCCAATTCAGCGTTTTCGTCAAATAAACAACTTTCAAATGCATAGAACTTGAGATCATTACTTTGCAACATATTGTTGCTCACACTTAAATTTAATGCTTTTAATATACACCATAAAAGACGACTGTATAGAACTAAATGTAACTACTTGGAACGTTGTGAAGAAGTAAATGGTCGATTTACCTCGAGTTGAACTAAAACATTTTGCAAGGGTTCGGTGGCATGACGAGCGCAAGACTCCTTGTATGCAAAGATTAAGTCCTCGCGATTCACATTTTCAGCTGGGAACAATTATTAATAGTTTTATTTCTCATAACGTACAACAACATGGATTATAACACAAATTTTAAAAATCACGTCCCAAAAGTCATGTCTTTTAAAAAAACATCTCTAAAATTAATTTCTTTGTCTATATTAACAATTTCTTTGTGTATTACATTTTAAAAGTAATAGAAAATGGGGGGGGGAAGATTTCTTAAAAAGGTTCTTAAAAGGAAATTTTAAAAGACTTCTTGGGATAAAGTGGAATTTCCATAAATATTGATTGTTCTGACATTCTTCTGACGTGATAAATCTATGTGTATTCAATTAATGTATATGTGTGTCACAATATATACATAATGTATAAAATAAATAGAATATGAGTGCGAAGTTAAAAAAAAACAGTCTGTAATATCATGGTGTATAATTATCTATTTATTTATTTTACAAGAATCATTATCGTACACAAGAATTACAATGAGAAAAAAATATATACATATATTATTACAATCGTATATTGTATCAGATAAATTTTAACATCGCTATATATATATCTCTCTCATCAAACTTATAATTAGTACATAGATCACATTGTGAAATCTTTCGCTTGGGATAGTCTATAAAAAAACTTGATAGCATAGTAACAAAATGCAACCGTGTTAAAGACAAAGAAATCATGTGAACGATTTAGAATATTATAAAAATATTTCGACGAATAAACAATCACTTTCCTGTCTAGATAGACAAATTTTCTACATGTATACCTTCTATTAAATTAAAGAAAAAAAATTTTATTACAAATTGATTAAAAAATAAATCGCATATTCGTCATATTTCTTTAACATATTTATATGTTATATCATACATTTTACATTGACATTTTTCAAAGCAGCCGATGGAGTTTCTTGGGATCTTCAAAACGACAATTTACAGCGTTGGTCCGTTAAGTAATTTATACAAAGTTACAGCAAGTAATTACGACTCACTAGGTTTTAAACAATATTCAATATTAGGTTCTTTAATAATCGTAATGGAAACGGGCAATAGGAGTCCGTTATAATATTGCCCGTTTCCATTACGATTATTAGATTTATAAGGGGTCTTAATTAGTTTAGGTTTTTTAATTTAAATCTTGAGAACAAGCAGAAACAATCCTGCAACATCACAACATCGGATTAATTAATCACATCGTACATCTTTGTACCAAATCTTAAACACCATAGTGAGTCTCTGCTGGCTCTAAGAGCAATTGACATCACCGACAAAATTTACATCATGCTTGAACACATAAGAACTAAGCATTTCTTAAGTCCTAAGACGAAACATCCACAAACTGATCAACTTTTGCCAGCATTAATACTGGTTAATTACGTCATTCGTCTGCTTGTGTCATAAATATCAATAACAAATTGCTAATCAGTAGTGTTTTTCAGCAAAAAACACAATATAACACAGTGATGATTTCGTCTTTGTTTAACATTGGTAAATAACAAAGATATAATGATTCACTGTGTTACACTGTGTCATCCTGTGTCTCTTGCTGGAAAGCATCTCAAATCTACTCAATATAAATTGTTGGTGCATCAGTATCCATCAACGTCATTAAACCCTAATGGTAAATATTCAGTCACTCATATTAGACTGGATTAGAACACATTAAAGGTCACTTTAAATAAAATATCTAAATACAGTGGCATAATATAATCAACTTTGACAATGAAATAAAGTACATATTCTGTTAAAATAATGACACAATATCATTATTGGATACTTAATTGTTTAAAATATTCGTATGCTTTTAACTTTTGCTAATTTCAGCAAAGCTACTGTACAGCAACTTTTAGTATGCATTAATCTAGTGCATACTAAATGCAAGTGATCGAATTCGCTATTTAGTTAGCACACAGAATACATGCTCCAAAATGATGTGATGCTCGATCCGGTATAAAGCCTTGTGACTCCACGACATTAGAAATTGCTCCAAGATCTCTGAATTTTCTGAACGGAGCAAGAATAGACCAATCACATTGGTTAATTAGCTGAACAGTCCCAATTTGTTAATTCCTATTCCGTCCAGGATCTTGGAGCAATTTCCAGTATTATGAACCCAAAGCTTAAAAACCAGATGTGAAAAAATGAAGGCACGAACTGTGCCCGTCGTGGAAAGAAGGTAGCAGGATACTCACTGTGCCTCCAGGGATTGTCAGGCTCGAGGTAGCCTGTCACAAGGTGACTGTCGCTCAAAGGAAAGCTGACTCGTCGGAGTGGCCTTTTCTTAGTCCACGCCAGGGCGCTACGCAGCTGACGGCCGTCGATCCACACGTAGGGTGACGGCGGGGGGCCGCCGGTACCGAAGCGCGGCCTCCTGCCGGTGCACGTCGTTGCCGTCGGCGACGGCGGTAACGGCAACGGCGGTGGCAACGGCAACGGCGACAGCGGTAACGGCTCCGTCGCATCGCGCTCGCTGCCCAAGGTCGTGAGCGTATCCCCGTGGATCTGCGCAACCGAGTCTGCTCCCTCGCTCATGCTTCCGGAGCCTCTGACATATTTTGTCGGAACACGTCGGAAACGCGGCCCCGCGATCACCCAACGCGGCCAAGCACGCGAGCACTCACGCGCGCACACGACGGAATCGCGTAATCGCACGCGTACGCACGCATGCACGCACGTACGCACACACGTGTCACACACACATATACATATACACGCACCCGCGCGTTCGTCCGCGACAGCTACTGGTCTGGCCCGATGATCGGGCTGCACAACGTTTATCAGGCACGTCAACGCGCCTAAAGAGCCTAAAGACACATAATCGCTGCGCGAACTACGCCCGCCATCTTTGTTGCTATCGAAGTAAAGTTGCGCACGCCGCGAACGTCGCGACAACGGTGCGAAAAGCAAGGTTGCATTCGGCAGAAACAATTAATCAGGGTGCGTTTCCACTGAGCGCGTTTGCGCGTCGCATCGTCCGCCATCGCGTTACAGCACGAAGAGAAAGGAAGCGAGAAGGAAGTTCAAGAATAGCGTCATATTAGGGAGTTTTTGCAATAGGGAGTTTTTGCAATAGGGAGTTTTTGCAACAGCGTTTATCCAGATACAGTAGCTGCGTTCAGCAGACTCAACAGTTTTGCAACCGTTTTATGATTGTCTGCTGAGATAGGACCATTCTTCTAGATCTAAAAGTATGATCCAATTAGCGCGAAGGAAACTTATAACAGTTGCAAAACAAACGTTCTGCTGAACGCACCCAGTGAACGCTAAGGTCAGGTTATCTTCTTCTTAACAACTAATTAAGAAAAGGATAGCGTGACTTTAGCGTTCACCGTATCTGAATTCACGTTATTGCAAAAACTCCCTATTAACGTGAATTCAGATACGGTGAACGCTAAAGTCACGCTATCCTTTTCTTAAGTCCAGTGTCCACGATGCTAGAAATCCGTCAGAGATCTCGGATGAAGAAAGAATTGACCAATCGGATTGACCATGTGACTAAATTGTTTAAATGTGATTGGTTAATTCTTTCTCTCTCCGAGATCTCGGACCAATTTCTAGCATCGTGGATATAAGGCTTTAAGGGGTTATACTACCCAGCAAATTTTTTTTTTTCAAATTTTTTTTTATTGGCTTAAATAATGCATAAACTATCCAAGAATGATATGCAAACACAATTTTGTCGGGGAAAATTCAATAAACTATTTTTAACGAGATAACGTCGAGCGCTCCTAAACGTTTAGAAAGGCCGCTCACCTGCGAGCGGCATTTTAAACGTATTATAGCTTGTTGGTAATTTTTGTCTGTACAAATCAATTTAATTTCTTCAAAATACATATAGATGGCGTTAATAAATCTTAGAGAAGCCATATTGGACGCTACAATACCGTTATGCATAAAACATATGCATAGAATTTCATTTCTTATGTACATGCTGGGTGCGTTCTTTTAGGCATCGGATTTAGCAGTCGCTGCGCATCGGAGCTGCCGATTGCGTGTTTTTTAAACGATTACGCAGATACGTAGCCGGCTGCGCAGCTAATTCTATTCGTCTGCGTATCTACTGCGTATCCATTGCCAAAAGAACGAAAATCTGCGCTGCAATCGATTGTGCAGTTGTGCTAAAAGAACGAATTACTGCAAGAACTGCTGTATCCGATGCCTAAAAGAACGCGCCCGCTATGTTTATGTTTATGTTATGTTCTGTAAATCAATATGGCGACTTTATGCTGGACGCTCATTGGTCCAGCGGTCTTATGTTATGCTTATGCAGCTTATGTCATTTCATGTGCGATAGGATAAACACGCAGTAAACAGTTCCACGTGCTACTCCGAGTTGCGCGCTCATAAACGTTACGGTAGTATTTATTTTATTGTTTTCTATAAAAATGAGTGAGAAAGTGTATAAAAAAGGGACTAGAGGGTCCTCTACTCGTGCCAGTCGGAGCAGAATCGTCAATAGGAAGCCGCCCAACCGTCACAGCTTCGAAGGCGACACTGAAGGTGTTTCTAGGCTAGCAAAAAAAATGAAATCTTCGACAGCAGAAAATGATACTGAAGTGGATGCTGCATTTGGCTATCGAATTATCAATTTTCTTGCTGTTTTTAGCATGTTGTCGCAAATTCTAGCATGTAAAAAATGCGGAGGTAGTGTGACTTTTTTGGAGTCGTGTAAACGTGGCCTTGGATTCAAGCTTGTTATTGTGTGTGAAAAGTGCGGGAATACAACTATTGACAGTAGCCCCTTAATTAATGGTCATGCTTACGATGTAAATAGACGGCTCACTTTGGCTATGAGACTTATTGGTATCGGAATTCAAGGAATAAGTAAATTTTGCGCCTTTATGTGCCTCCCAAAACCGGTCTTTCAAAAGTCGTATGATGAAATCGTGCAAAGTATAGCTGTAGCAACGGACGCTGTAAAATCAAAAGTCTTACGGAAAGCTGCCGAGGAGGAAAAGAAAATTTCTATTGAAAAAGGTCAGCTTGAGGGACTAACAGTGTCGGGAGACGGCTCGTGGAGAAAGCGCGGTTTCTCTTCTCTCTATGGCTTCGCAAGTTTGATTGGTTGGTTTTCAGGAAAAGTTATAGATATTTGTGTGAAATCGAAGTACTGCAAAGAGTGTGAATATTGGCAGAAAAATGAGGGCACCGCCGAGTATGATGAATGGCATGAGTTACACGAACCCTCCTGTAATGCAAATCATAGCGGAAGTGCAGGGAAAATGGAGCCTGACGCAGTCGTGCAAATGTTTTCGC
Organism: Mycetomoellerius zeteki; assembly: GCF_001594055.1. Lineage (NCBI taxonomy): Eukaryota > Metazoa > Arthropoda > Insecta > Hymenoptera > Formicidae > Mycetomoellerius > Mycetomoellerius zeteki. The sequence goes on along the minus strand of NW_017257851.1, from coordinate 169,517 downwards.
GTTCCGAGCCCACGTATAACGTTCGATACGCCTATTATGTCGGAGATGGTGACAGCAAAACATTCAAAAGTATTCAAGATGCCAAGCCGTATGGTAATTTTGCTGTTACCAAGAAAGAATGTATTGGACATGTACAAAAAAGGCTTGGAACGAGACTGTGTAATTTAAAAAAAGAAGTTAAAAATCTTGGAGATCGAGGCAAGTTGACTGGTAAATTGATCGATGAATTAAGTGTGTATTATGGTCTCGCTATACGTCGAAATACAGATTCAGTGGAGAACATGCGCAACGAGATCTATGCTACATTATACCATAAAATATCTTCAGATGAAAAGCCTCAACACGACAAGTGTCCAGTAGGAAAAGATTCTTGGTGTTCTTGGCAAAGAGCGAAAGCCTCGCATACTCTCGATGTATATACTCATAAACCAGCCATGCCAATGCAAGTTTTCGATGCCGTTCAGAAAATTTATGAAGATTTGACAAGAGACGATCTTCTTTCCCGTTGCTTAGGAGGTTTCACTCAAAATGCTAATGAAAGCCTCAATGCCGTCGTTTGGACTGTTGCACCAAAAACAATTTCCAGCGGTAAAGCAGTGGTTGATATCGCCACTGACATTGCTGCCATAACATACAACTATGGTTTTCGAGGACTTTTAGATGTCATAAGCACACTTCTGCACAGCTGAGGATCAGTTCTGAATTATACAATTTTATCATGGAAACTGATGAATGTCGAGTAAAAGCCACAAACCGCTCAGCATCAAAACATCGAAAAAGCACTCGGAAGGACCTTACATCGCTCAGAAAAGAAGCAGAAGAGCAAAATGAATTCTTGGAAGGACAGTTATATGGTGCTGGGATAGCAGAGTAAAGGTAAAAAAATGGCCAAGCCGATATTTTAAATATTTCATATAATAAATACGTTTTGAAACTTTCTCAAAACTACATTTTTCAAAACTGCGTACCTGTTACTCGCTCAATTTTTGTCGGATTCACTTGAAATTTTAACTGAAACTTCTTAGATAAATTATCTAGGGAAGTACACACGCTTTTTAAGATTGATAAATAATTAAAATTGTTATTAACAATTTAAAGTCTATTTTTAGCGAAAAAATGAAAAAAAAAGTTCAAACTGACGCCAATTTGCAAATTTTCGATAAAAATGTATAATCGTGGGTACTTCCCTAGCAAAACTGATGTAGATTAACGACAAATTT
>NW_017257851.1:166801-168109 GCF_001594055.1 Mycetomoellerius zeteki | reverse complement strand
AAATTTTTTTTATACCTCAAAACATGTATAATAAAGCCTCAAATTTCATTTTCCATGATCCATTGAATAGTTTCCAAGAAAAAAATTCCCAAAAAAACGTTCATTTTTCAGTGCGCCTGGGTAGTATAACCCCTTAACCCCGGATCTACAATAGAGTTTTAAGCCCTAAGTCATAAGAAATGGATGAATCACAGTCAATTATTCCCCTCGAATTCGACTGTAATTGGTCGAATTCTTATAGCTTAAAGCTTAAAACACCTATAGATCCGGACTATGTTTATGCAGTGGATAGCGCATCCACTGCTTTGTCATCTGCTAGTCACATGACCTAAATTGACCGAACGGACCTCTGCATGAATGACTGCTCGTATCGCATTGGTTCGTATCTATCAATAGAATTTTTGATGCTTATTACGCATCTGTAAGGGCCACTGTCACCAAGCTCAGTTAACTTAACTGGCCAGTTACTCCGGATCTACAATAGATGTTTTAAGCTTTAAGTCGTAAGAAATTAGTCGCAAGCGTTGTGATCCAATCAACATCAATCTAGTTCAACTCTGATTGGAACACAACAGTTGCGACACGCTTGCGACGCTGCGATGCGACTAATGTAGAATCAGCTTTATTCACACTGGACGCAGCAAGCGTCAAGCAGCGGAGCAGCAGCAACCAACCAGCAAAGCGATATTGTTTACGCCACTGTAAATATCGCCTCATGAGTGTATTCAGTGGGTGCATTCAGTACCATGACCGCTCACTAAGCGCTCAGTGAGCTCCTGAATCTGTTTGGTCTATGTTTTTAGTTCTAACGGAATATGCCAATAAGATGTAAGCGCTTACTGAGCGCTCAATGGCTGCGTTCAGCAGACTCAACAGTTTTGCAACCGTTTCATGATTGTCTGCTGAGATAGGACCATTCTTCTAAATCTAAAAGTATGATCCAATCAGCGCGAAGGAAACTTCCAACAGTTGCAAAACAAACGTTCTGCTGAACGCAGCCAATGAGCGATTGTAGTGTTGAATGCACCCAGTACTACAACCGCTCACTGGCTACGTTTACACCGCGCTTAGTTCGCGACCTATACGAACGATAGGTGTCTTTGTTTAACCTACAGGATAAACAAGGACATCTATTGTATAGGCCGCGGCCTAAATGCATGGTGTAAACGTAGCCACTGAACGCTCAGCGAGCTCTTGCATCTGAATGACATATTCCGTTAGAACTAAATATATAGACCAAACGGATACAAGAGCTCACTGAGCGCTCATGCTCATAGCGGCCATGGTACTGAATGCACCCATTGGCTG
>NW_017257851.1:109123-166355 GCF_001594055.1 Mycetomoellerius zeteki | reverse complement strand
AGGCCTGTTCTTTTTGGCTGAACTGGTGCAAAAGTTCAGCCAAAAAGAACAGGCCTCATTGTAAATAGCTGAAGTGTAGATAATCTTATTTGTTATGATATTTTAAAGATTAAATTACAAAATCCGACTCTAATAAATTTCGTAAAATATAAATAAAAGAAAATTTCGTAATAAAATATTACTTCTGCGAAACAAAATATGAGTATGGTTATTTATCTGCAGTCTGCACCGAGAATAAGGTGTAGATGCATTAGTTGTGATTAGCGCGAGTTGTGATTAGCCACTGCTTTTCCGCTTTCTGCTTTTCCGTCAAGGTGTAAACGCGCCCTTAGGCATTCTGCACCGAGAATAAGGTGTAGATGCATTATTTAAGCAGAGAGAAATCTGATGATATATGTTGTCAACGGTATGATACTAGCGTGCCTAGCGGTTAGCATGTATTTATATACACTTTAATTTTTTTCTTACACAAAACGAATTATCGTTGATTCTATTTAATAAAATATCGTGCAAAGATATACGGTGTACATTATCACAGTGTACGTATATACATACATCTAATATCTAAGATCAGTGTAAAATTTGTTATACAGTCAAGATAAAGAAATAGCACTAAGACGGTATAACTCTTATAATTTTTTTTTATTCTGTTCTGCAGAATTCAGTCAGATCAGAAAAGATAAATACTTAACTACATATCAGAAAAAATAGATTGTAATATTTAGCAAAAATGTCAGGGCCAATGGTATTGTGTCAACTATGGATGGGTGGAGTAAGTAAAAAAAAAAATTGTTTAAATAAAATTTAAATAAATTATTTCTCCGTTCACAAATATTCCACACAATACGAATTATTATTAAAAATCATTTAATTATAGTTGGAGCCATATATGACAGAAAGCTTTATCATGAACGCATTTCACAAAATGGGCGAACAACCACAAACAGTAAAAGTTATGCGGAATCGATACACTGGCGAGCCAGCAGGATATTGTTTTGTACATTTTCCAACTGATGAAATGGCGCTCGATGCCATGCATAAATTGAATGGTAAAGTGATACCTGGTTCAAATCCTGTAAGTATTAGTATGTAATGCATTAAACTTTATAAATATACAATAGCTTGTGCTATACTTAAGCAACAGTCAATATTATTTTTAATATTGCTTAAAACAACAATTAATAGTATCTAAGTTGAGTTGGCTTCTTGTAAGGAAGCCATCCTATATAATTTTTATAGAAAAAAATCTATAAATCTTTTATTCAAGTTCCACTATAAGTATAGAACTTTTATAAGTACAATACATATTTTACACTATACTTAAGCAATAATTGTTATTTTAATAACAACAACAATCAATAGTATTTAAGTCGAGTTGACTTTCTGTAAAAAAAATCATCCTATACAGATCTTAATTTTTTCTTTATTTCATTATAATAGAAAAAATTCATAGAAAAAAATTATAAATCCTTTGCCTTATAATTATACTGTACAGAATTAAGCTTCTAAAATTGATTTAAAAATTTATTCTCCAAGACACATAATGCTTCTACACACAATGTATCTACCTTCATTTTTTAGATTCAATATTTAAAAAATTTTTTCTGTCAATGGAATATTTTTTCAGTTAAAATTCTTAGTATATATATGACATCAGGGATGACAATTCTATGTACTAAACCTAAATTTTGACAAGTATTGCTTTAGCAATGAGTTAATGAACGTTGTCTTTGATGTATTTTATAGCCTGTACGATTTCGATTAAATCACGCTAGCACTACTGGGAAACCTGCCGCCGAGCGAGAATTCAGTATTTGGGTAGGCGATCTGTCTACCGACGTAGACGATTATTCCTTATATAGGGCATTTGCTGCAAAGTATAACTCAATCAGAACAGCTAAAGTTATATTGGATAGTTCTGGATTCAGCAAAGGCTATGGATTTGTCAGGTTTGCAAATGAGGAAGAACAGAAAAACAGTCTAATCACTATGAATGGCTACAGAGGACTTGGAACAAAATCTTTGAAAATCTGCAATGCAGTGCCTAGACCTTGGAACAAAATATCTGGGTGTGTCTTAACTGTACATTAAAAATTATAAATAACGTTTGTAAAAAGGATAAATTCTTTTGTCTGGCCATTGTGTGTTCTGAACAAAATATTCGCGTTCGATATTATACTGTAGAGAAAGAATTATCTATAATATTTAATTAATAATTTTATAGTTCATTTTAAATTAATGATTTTAGTTCAACACCACCGCAATCAACTTCTGAATATCCAGCATCAAACATGAATTCAGAGGCATATAATTATTATGATACATCATCATACTGGAATAGTTACAGTGCTTGGCAACAAGGTTACTATGAAAGCGAACCGACATCAGATACTTACAATAGCTATGTATCTGATCAAAAACCTGAGGAGGACGAATTAGAATTAATCGGTATGTTATTTATCTTCTTATGATGTTGTAAGGAAACAAATATGTATCACATATTTTTCAACAAATCTTAAATATACTAGTCTAATATTTTATATTTTCTGTTTTTATAGAGCATTCAATCCCCATTGACATCGATAAGGTGAACAGAGAAATAATCGAACAAGATTATAATTTGTGGGATGCTTTGGAAAGTTCAAAATGGATTCCATGTGATACTATAGAATTGTGCTATTAATTAAATTAAAACAATAAGATAACCTTAAAAAATATATTATCATTATTATCATTATCACTATTATCACAAATGCAATAAAAATAAAAATTTTAACTTATGCAAAAATACCAAAAATAAATTATACGTAATCTTTTAAATATAAAAGGATACATTTTGTCAATTATGATACTAAAGACAATAAAACCATTAGTTTCCAAATATATGTGCAATTTTTATTGCAAAAATAAATAAATGCATTTCAGTTGCTCAATGTTTTACATGTGATTTGTATATTCTGCAGCTTTAATGTTATTTAAAAGCCACTTAATATTGACTAATATAATTTTACAAAAAATACTTATGGCAGTATTTATAATGCTGATTATTATAACAGTGTGCTTTGACCATTACATACTCGTGGTGTGTTGATGTGTTTATACACATTCTAATATTTTTCTTGCAAGAGAATCGAATTGTTCTTATTTTCATACCGATTTATTCAATAGTAGTAATTGTAAATGCACAGTGTATTATGTACGTGTGCGTGCGTGCGTGCGTGCGTGCGTGCGTGTGTGTGCGTGCGCGCGCGCGCGCACACAGCTCTGGTATTTTTATGATCAGAAATAAAACTAATTAATGTGTTCAGAATAGAGACGTAGCATCTGAGCAATATATTTTTTGTATACTATATATCATTTCTCATCTCGCTCTACAAAATTATTCAATGCGCAAATTGAATGACAAAATAAATAGGCATATAAAAAATTTCGCTATCGCTTTCTGATAAAAAAAAAAAGTTAAAAATAGATAAAATATACTCTCGTTTTGCACATATATTAATCAAGCCTTATCATATTTAACACAATCTCCGTTTCGTCGCAAAAAAATAACTATAACTACAGATAGAAAATGTTTTATACATAATTTGCAATTAGTATAAAAAATTTGTTTACACATATATATGTATGTGTATATATATATATATACATATATATACACACATGTGAAAAAAATTTATCTTATGCATAGTTTACATAAATTTACAACAAAATTTAATATCCTATTAAAGAATATTCCAATTTTTGTAACTTTATATAAAGTTAGATTATAATTAAATGCAATGCAAAAGATCATTTTTCAGAATCATCCACAATGTCAATCGGTTCGGTATTTTCCGGTTGATTGATTAAAGAAGGCTCCAATGGCTGATTCCCAGACGCCGCGCTAGATGTAACTGTTGTGCTAGAGTCGATATTGGAGGCAACCATATAAACTTGTAAAATAGTATTTCCAGGATTCTCTGCAGATTCCTTCGAGACGATTACCAAGGCTCCTGGTTCCATTTGATTAATATTTGGTATCATCGACATAATATTGTCGGAACAAGATGTTTCCGTGTTTTCGCTATTCGTAACTTGTGTATTTACATACTCTGTAACTTCCACAGCTACATGTGACGGTATCTTGTTGTCTATCGGTAATTTTTTCTCTTTATTATTACTGTTACGTGTAGTTAAGTCAGGTGCTTGTAACTTCCTTATCTTCTTTGACAATCTACCAGATCTAGTCGGTCTGAGTTGATATACTTCCTCAGAGCTATCCGAATCAGCATCTGTACAAGAGCTATAATCGTCGAATTTGTCGTCCGAACGCTTTTTCGATCTTCGCGCTTTTTTCTTTCCCATTTGTTGCTGAACATTATTTGTATCGCTACAAATTTCTATATCGATTTCATCGTTTGTCGTCGACACTACAGTATCTTCAGCTTCTAGATCATTGGGTAGTGATCCACATTCTCCAATACTTTCCGCTACTAATCCTGTAATTGTTTGTTTTGGATTAATTTTCCATAAATGTATGTAATATATACACACACACACACACACTTCGTATAAAATATAATTCTTTAATATGTCCCAAGAAATTTTCTATTGTATTATTATTAATAACATTATTTATTTTATGAAATTAAAATTATATTATACTTACGATGCTTGCGTTTTCTTTGACTTCTGCTCAAGGATTGTTCGCTCTTAGATTTCTCCGGCGCTTTTTTGGATGTGTTTTGTATATTTTCCAGATTTTGTAACATTTCTAAAGGCAAAACATATTTTGTAATTTACTTGTTTATAACATAATGTAAATTAAAATCTAAAGAAGAACAAACAGATACGAAAGGCATTTCAAGAATAGAAAAATTTTATTTACGTAATTATGATTCGAAGTTTAACTGCAATTATAGTAAAACCATAATGATATAAAGTAATTTTTAGTCAAAATATTGACTGCGTTCAGCAAAGAAAATTGATCAGTGAGTGGTCAGAATCTAATACATAATTGGTTTTTATCTTTAGTTTTTTGCTGGATCTAAGTATAAAAATCAATTATTTTAAAGAAATCACTGAGCGCTTACTAATCAGTTTTCTCTGCTGAACGCAGCCAATTATAATCGAAACAAAAAATGCTTGCGATTTTACTATGACATAGCAATTAACTCCAAATTGTTATAATTATATCAAGTATTGAGAATAAAATGTATATTTTTTTTCTACTTGAAAATACTCTCAAACAATTTGGCAAAGTTTTTCTACACTCATCTTTAAACATTGTTTTATATATTTCATAACTTGTATATATAAAAGTAGAAAAAACTATAAAGGAACATACCTAGTTCCTCTTGTAGCATATCAGTATCAAATTCTTGATGATATTTGAGGGCTTTTTCAACTAATTGTCGATTAACCCTTTCTTCCTTCTGCATTAATAGAAAATCTGTACCTACTACATTTAAAACTCTATAAAATTTAAATGTTTCCCATTTCGGCCACTCCTTGCTCCTCTTATGCCTTTTATAGAAACCGCCGCTATGGAAATTATCATCTTCTATAGTAACATTACTCGTCAATATTTCTTCCTCTCTTCTCGCATCTGTCTGCTCTATCACAAGACTTTGTTCATCTATTATCAACTGACCATCAGGACCTACTTTCACTTGCGGCGTGGGCATCGCCGATGGATCATCTTCATCTTCCTCTTCCATTTCCATTGGTCTATAAAAAAATAAAATCAATAACATTCTTGTATAGATGTTTTATATTTTATCGTTATAATTTAATATGCTTACTGTGGTATAGTTACTGAGTCAGCTCTACGTCCAGCTGACAATTTTTTCATAGGATTTGTCACTGGATTATAATATATCAAGTCGTACATTTTCAACTGACTTCTATCAGGTGTTCTATTTTCATGTTTTAGTAAAAACTCCCTTCTAGCTTCGGCCAGCTTTCTCGCCGATTCCGAAACTAGCGTACGTCTTTTCTGCGTTATTTTAATTTTCTGAGGACTGTTTTGATTGTCATTGACATTAGTTTCCTTATTGCTTTGTACAGAACAGACAGAATCATTTCGTACGCGGTTCGGCACGACAGATGCAACTCTCTTGCTGTATTCATCCTCGGATTCACTTGCGCTCGCACCGCTTCCTTGTATACTGTTCTTTCTTATTCTACCGCTACTGTCTAATCTTGGTGTAGGTCTCATAAAACATGGACGATTCTGTATCACCTTTGTAGGAGAGGCTGAAAAATATGTATATTAAAGAACATATAATTATAAAGAAATTATATTGTTATTGTTATATCTATAATCTTAAAGATGATATTATTATAGATATATTGATAGTAATCAAAATATAAAATATTTTCATACTTCCAATTTAAATTTCTTTTTATCTTACCAATATCTGTTACTGTAGACATATCTGATGGTGGAATATTTTTTTGAATTGATTGATCAGTAACTTTGTCAGGCTTGAATCCAGTAGACGGAGATTCTTGAGAGTTTAATTTTGCCTGAGCATGTAACTCTTGAGAGTTTGGCTTTGTTCGAGCATGTAACTCTTGAAAGTCTGATTTTAGTGGAGATGGATATTTTTGAGAGTTTAGCTTTGCCTGAACATGTAACTCTTGAGAGTCTGAGTTTAATGGAGATTTTTGAGAATTTGGCTTTACCTGAGCATGTAACTCTCGAGAATATGATTCGATTGGAGAACATAATTCTTGGGAATCTAGTTTATCTATAACTGATTCTCTTAAATTGACTTTATCCTGTTTCTTCTCAGTTTCCTCTTTGACCTTTACAATATCTTTGGCAGTTTCTTGTTCTGGTATATCAATAGGTATATCTTTTTCTTTCAGTTTTTCTTGTTCTGATGTATCAGTACTGGATACATCTTTTTCTTTTCGTTCTTTTTGTTCGGATGTATCAGTCTTAATTACATCTTTCTCTTTCTGTTCTTTTACCTGCGCAATATCTTCAATAATTTCTTGCTTTATCTCGTTGATATTAGATATATTTTCTTCCTCCTTTTCCTTATCAACGTCATTGTTAGCTTCAGTAGAATCTGCTGAATTCTGCGTAAGCTTTTTTCGAACTGGCACAGCAGCCAAAGCTTTAATACGCAATCGACGCAACATTATTGCATATATATTTCTATAAAATCTGCAAAAAGTAAGTACCAATGAATCATAAAGCAATAATCTAGCTTATCAATAAAATTAGTAAATTATAAAATCATACATTTGGCCTTGTGGCCTATTTCTTTTTAGCTAAACTTCCTGCACAATGCTTTTCTCTTTTTCTTTTTATATTGAAAAGAAAAAAAAAGATGAACTCTTATATAAAAAGTTAAACTAAAAAGAAATCCGACTTATATATATATATATATCTTGCATATATACTTTCCAAATAATTAATTCGTGATTAATAAAAATTGATAAGTGATTAATGAAACTAATTAATGAAAATTGCTGCAGATTTGCTTTTTAACTAGATATTCTGCATAACGCAGAAGGAAAGAGCATAACAAATCAGCAGATATTGACAGATGTAATAATTCGATTCGCGAGAAGCAATTTGAATATTACAAACACAAACACGCGAAATATCTTTCTTGTAAGTTCCCACCGGATGGTAGAATAATAGCGGCTTCAACCTTTTGAGATTATACAGTGCTAGATAGTTACCCTATTTCTTCTGTCTTAAATTCGGCTTATTTTCTTCACAAAATTAAATTTATCCTGATTTTCTCTTCCTTCTCTCTTTTGATCAAGCTATAAATATGCTCTACGCGACATGTCACATGTACTTGGAGGTTATCTCGTTGTCACTCACCGACGACGGGATTATTTCGACAAGCGAGCGAAAAGCGATCTTCGGCCTTCCTCGAGAATCAAAGAAACATCATATCTCCGATGATCCTTCACTATCTATGGTACAAGCAGCTGCGTGGTATCACCTTGTTATTGCGGAACACGTGGAATCACACGCAACCGAAACGAATTCGACGTTCGAATTCATTAGACTCAGAGAGAAAAAATCATTCACGAGCATCGATCATCGTCTTAATGATACCGTGCACTACGCTCATCGTGCGCTCATCTTCAGTCTTATCTTCTCAGCTCGTAAATATGTGCGTATCAACACTATCAATGTGTGATAACATCGATCAACATCGATCACATCTACTGTTCCTTAAGGGACGCGTCAAAGTATCAGGTGCTTCTTAAGTTACACCCCTCTCTTCTCTGAGTGTTTTTCTTTTATAAAAAAACGCGTGATAGAGAAAGAATAAGACATTTACGAGTAAAATAAATAGGATCTAATAGATTTGTTCTCTTTATTTTTAGATATAGAAAGCATAATAAATATTTAAGTCCATTTTTATAGCTGTTTTTTACATCTATTTATAATAAGTCTGTCGTTTATTCCTACACTTTCTGAACTGCACAAGTGTAATAAGTTGAAGTGAAACAAACGTACATTTGTTTTGCTGCAATTTATTACACCGTGGTGCATCAGTTCAGTGAGTATAAAAATAAATGACAGATCTAATATAGATATAAAAAACGGCTATAAAAATGGACTTTGCAGTTACAATAATTAAATGCTTATTATAATAATTAAATTAAATATTTAAATAAATATATAATTTAAATGGAAAATAATGAACAGCTGTTGTCATATAAAATAGTTCAAAAATTTTGGGACAGTTAATGAACTTGTGCAAAGTTCGTACATGTATATATTTAACATAATTATTTAACTTATACTGCATAAGTATAGAGGAAATTAAAAAGAGGAAAAGATATTGTAAATGTACACAACATGGAAATTCTATTTGAAATGTTCTTGTTTTGTATTTCTTAATTATTCTTCAGATATTGAATACAGATACTTATACAAATATTCATAAAATGCTACATGATATATTTTTGCATCCTAAACTCCTAAACTTCATGTAAGCGCCAGGTAAAAATTTACAATTTCATTAAAAATATTTTATTTCACTATTTACCTTTATCACATTTATAATAATAATAAAAAATAATCTAAATCTAATGGCTGTCCATAAATTGTATATCCGACAATAATAGCACTGTATTTGGTAATGGTCTAGGTTGTGGGCTAAGTACTGTAAACGTCTGCCTTTCAACGTCCACGTTAGTCCTGTAAATAAGAAATATATCTTCATAAGAAAAATGATATCGATTAATAATCCTCTGTCTACAATCTGGATCTTTTTTGGCATAAGCGAAATTTCGCTTTTGAATTTCTTCGAAATAAAGAAGAACGGTTTCCCCTCCTAAAATAATTGAGAAAATTATTCGGTAATGTAATAGAGATGAAACGTAATCCTGAATTTTTTTATGTTTTAAAAAACTTAAAACAGTAAATAAACTTAGATTGGACAAAGAAAGATCCAAATTACAGATGAGGGATTAATAATGGTAAATATCAGATTATTGAATATTGTATACTAACACACAAACAAATCCAGCTACATTAGTCTGTACAACGTCATCTTCAGGAGAATCAGCAAAGGAAACAGACAGCAAATGATGCAGCAAACTAGGTCCCGGTGTAACAGCCACCAGTTTTGTCAGGTTGTCCTCCGCCTTCATGCCCAATGGCATGCAAGATGCTGGTAGAACAGGTGCTCCAATTTTGTACAATCTTGCTTCGTTCCACTTTACCTCGAAACTATGTGGATACAGTGGAGTCCGTGAACCATAGAAATATTCTCTAACACCCTGATCTCTCGCTTCACTTCTTTGCGCTTGGCTTCTCTCGACAACTCCACCACTCTTCGGCAAAAAGACTACCTTCACAAAGTCTGGCATGTCTCTCACCAATTCGTTGTAGAGTCTCTCTTGATCCAATACAAGAATCGCATCCACTTCAAATGCCTGTGCAGCATGCGTGAGCAATTTATAACCATCTCCTTTGACCCAGCCACATGTATTTATAACAATCCCTGATGCTTTGGCTTTTTTGTTGGCTTGTAATCTATCTGAGCAGACCTCTGCTAAACGTGTTACAAGTAAGTTGTATAGCGTTACATTTGTTTGTGGTGTTTTATGTCCGAAATGGAAGACAAGTGGAGCTTGCTGGCTGAAACCTTCCACTATATTGGATGGTCGTTCTACCAACAAAGCACCCACAGTCCCAGGAATCGCTATATGTCCCTGACCAACATCAAGATCAACAAAAATAGGTCTTCTGCCCATTCTAACAGCATAGTTCAATAATATTCTACAAAGCGTAGACTTTCCTACGTCGCAAGGTCCTACTATCATTGTTATTGGCCCTCTAGTGTCATCCTTCTCTGCCATCTCTCTCATTCGTTCCATTGCTGCATGACAATTCAAGTACAGACCCATAGGAGTCTCCTTTGCTACATAGCTGACGTCTGTTTTCCCAACTAATTCAATAGTACAGCCCTGCCAAGTAAAAACTGCAACTTTTGCACCAGCAGTAAACTCATACTTTTTCCCTTTCACCAATTCTGTCCCAAAAACTTCTGCCAAGCCATTCTTTAACTGCAATAACAATATTTTGTTACCCGATAATAAAATTTTAAAAAATAGTAATAAATGAAATAAATTCTCTATAAAAAATCATGTCCTATTACCTCCAATGTAACTTTTTCATTTTTGCTTTCCACTTCGAACCTCAATTCGCAATCTGGATCCAATTTAAATTCTTGTACTACAGACTTTTCGTCGGCCATTTCTCAATTATTTTAGATAAATTACATAGATAAAATTAATTACACAAAATTTGTTAGCTCGACGTTGAGTTACCCTTGTGCCAATTTTTTCGCATTTCGCAATATTTATCAATTCTTGCAAAACAATTACGAAATTTTGTAAATGTTTATAAACGAAACGGTAAATAACTGGAACGATAATAAGATTGTTATAACGTCCAATGCTCTAAAATAATGAGCATCTCATGAATGTCGTCAGTAGGGCTATTCTGTAACTTTTAACGACAGTTCGGTATCGTTATATTGTCGTTGCGCAGCTTTTTCATCATGTAAATACCTGCGCAACGACATCCCTAGCTAGTAAAATTGTCGTTAAAAAGTTACAGAATAGGCCTACAGAATAAAAAAGCACAGACGTTTCTAAATTGTTCTAAACTAACCAAGTTCGTTCGCATTGCTTGATCGTGCTTGTTAACCCAAACAATTTTTATAGACCGGTATTTAGGATGCCATTACATGAGCGCGAAAACGCGGAAACGCGTAACCAATCAGAAGCAATCCGCTGTTAAGCCGGTTCTACATTAGTCGCATCGTAATATCGCAAGCGTTATGGTCCAATCAGAGTCGAGCTAGCTTGACGTTGATTGGACCACAACACTTGCGACGCTGCGATGCGACTAATGTAGAACCAGCTTTATGGTTTCGCGTTTCACCGATTACTGATTGGTTGCGCGTTTCCGTATTTCCGTGTTTCCGCACTCATGTAATGCGGGGTCTACAATAGAAGTCATAGTGGTCGTAGGGTCTTAAGTCGTAAAAAATTGACCAATCACAGTTGATTATTCTTCTTATATCCGACTGTGATTGGTCAATTTTCTACGACTTAAGACCCTACGACCTCTACGACTTCTATTGTAGACCCCGCATTATAGTATTTTGTTAATGCGGCTCTCTGATTGGTTCACGATATCTTAAGGTGCATTCACATGCAAGGGTCAAGCAACGGAAGCAGCAACCAATCAGCTGGGCGATAAGTACGGGTAGTGATGTAAAAAATATTTTTTACGCCACTGTAAAAATCGCCTCGTTAATTGGTTGCTGCTTCCGCTGCTCGATGCTTGACGCTTGCATGTGAATGCACCTTTAAAGGCGCGTTCACATCTTGACGGAAAAGCAGAAAGCGGAAAAGCAGTGGCCAATCACAACTCGCGCTGGTAGTAAGTAGTACAAAAAGCCGAAATTGCCGACCAGTGTGAGTTTTGATTGGCTGCTTTTTCGCTTTCTGCTTTTCCGTCAAGGTGTGAACGCGACCTAAATGTTACTTCTGACTACGAATGCATTGGAGTGAACAGGAACTATAATAGGAGCGTATTGAAGTATGTTGGAGCATATATATGGATTTTTATAAATTTAATTCATGTTTTTATTATATGTATAAATTCGTTTCGAATGGATAATGTTATAAAATACAATTAAAATGAACAGACTAGTCGATCACGCTGCCGATTGGTATGTCTGCCGAATGTGTTAGGTTGACAATAGTTGGCAATCCTGTCACCAAATTTCGCCATTTTACGACGTTTTCCGTTGTCACGCAATAACAACGTTACGTTGTGGTTTGAAAGTTTGCAATTTTTATAGTAGGTTGAAGATCCAAATAGGTAATCAGAGAAAAAGAAGAAAAAAGTTTGTAATTTTAGCTTCAAGAGCAATTGTGCAATGCAGATTTATGCGATATCACGTTATTATCTGTCACGTGTTATGTTCAGTGTGGTAACTAATACAGCAGGCATCCGTTAGTTTTTACGATTAGTTACTCATTGATTGCAGTTTCAATAGTCACATAACGTTTCCTGCTTCATTCATAATCAAGGTAAGTTTACAAATGCACTAAAAGTAACTTCTATAATTTCTCCATATTTTTGATATTTTTATTGATGTCTAAAATAAATCTACATATAAAATATATTTCTAGATGCGTAGAAATCAAAGCACAAAGGCTCCAGCTGCAGTCTGCCAGCGTATTACTCGACAGAAAGCTCGTGAAATGTCTGTCAAGCCTGCATCTGAAAAAAAAATTGAACCCAGAAAAGCTGAAGAACCTTCTGAGAAATCCTCAGAAGACAAGGAGGATGTATATGATTTTAAGTTTGACTTAAATGACACTAAAGAAAAAGCTCCTAAAAAGAAACCGAGGAGAAGAAATGTTAACAAAGAGAAAGGCAAAACAACCGAGAGAATAACACGTCAGAAAGTTACTGCCAAAAGAAGTCGTAAGATAATTGAACCTAAGATTGATGCAAATCCTGTGGAGATTGTACAGATTGATTCTTCTGTAGAATTTGTAGTGGCTACAACATCAACAAAGAAAAATAACTTGAAGAAAATTGAAACGAATAAAGATATTCAGACACTGAAAGAATCAGTAAACAAGAATATTGCGAAAGAACAAGATAGAAAGGAAAATACTATAGTCATTACATCTCCACCTAACAAAACTGAAGACGTGCAGCCCTTTCGGCCAAAGAATATATTTAATAATAAAACCTTATCAAAGGGTCATGACAGCACGTTAAGATCTACCGTATTGATGAAAACTTTATCCCCCATCCAAAAGACGACAAGTACTTTTGATTTTGGAAGTCCCTGGCGACCTCCAATATCAATGTTTTCTACAACTAAACACTTTATTCAAAGTACACCATATAATGAAACACAAACATTTGAAACAAAGAAAAGAAATAAAGAAATAAAGAAAAAGAGCATGGAAACAAGTAAGAAGAACATGGAACCAAATAAGAACATGGAATCAAATAAGGAGAACATGGAAATAGATAAAGAAAATATAGATATGAATAAGAAAAATATAGGCCGAAGAGACAAGGAAAGAAGAAAGAAATCTGTCAGTCCTCGCAAAAAGCACGCAATTCAGAAGAAACTTCCAATTTCAGAGAATCAGATTCCACAGAAACTTCGAGCGACAGTTGCAAAGAAGGCTGTTGTACCACCAGCACCTGCCAGAATATCCTTGGGAGAAATAAAGAATGTGTTACTTAATAATAATGTTAATAGTGATAACAAACAAACAGTAGAGCCTACTGTTACAATAGAGCATACTGAAGTTAATAAGTCGCTTGTAGAGCAAAAGAAAAAAAAAATTGTAGATTTTATCGATTTTTCCGACACATTTGATATGTTATCTGAAAGTGAAAAAACGTCAAATGTTGGAAATGACGTTCCCTTGTTTATGGATTTAGAACCTTCACATTTTGCGAAGGTATTTATTAATATTCTTTTTTCGAAAATAAGTAGTCAAAACATTACTAATAATAAACAATAAATAAAAAAAGCAAAACAACCAGGATGTTCATCACAAAAGTTATACATTTAACAATAAGGTCCGATTGCACCAACGTTACTTTGACTTTAAGCAAGGCTTAAAATTCTCTCTCTCTCTCTCTCTCTCTCTCTCTCTCTCTATTTCGCTTTAAAACAAGACAGAGTTTGAAGTTTTGCTTGAAATCAAAGTAATGTTAGTGCAATCGGATCTAAAAATTATTTTAAACAGTACATGTGAGAAGACAATCAAATAAACTAGAAATCTATACCAGTTGAAGCTGGATCTTTAATGCTTAAATAATTCATTGTGGATTATATATATATATATATACATACATACATACATACATACTATAAATGTACATACATATTACCATATTTGTAGTCATTCAAACTGCGCGCTGAATTGGTTTTCCAGACTTATAAACGCAATTAAACTACTGTAATAATATCACGAATTAAATTAAATTGACAAGCAATTCTTAATTTGATACTCAATCAAGCATCATATTAGAAAGATGTTAATGTGCTAAAAAACTAAATTAATTTATTCTGAAAAATATATATTATATATTTAAAATATTACTCGTTAACAATATAAAAACATAAACATTTCAGCCATGATTTGACCATCGTCAAACATTTATGTTTTTATATTGTTAATGAGCAATATTTTAAATATATGATTTTCGCGATGAGAACATCCTGGTTGATTTGCTCTTTTTTGTTTATTATTTTGTTTTATATATATATATATAAAATATAACTTATATTCTTAACTTATTTTCCTTTAAAATGTTACAGCCACCCCAACATTCATACAGGAGAAAACGTGCCGTAAAGTTCGATTTTTCGGAAGATAGCATTGAAGAAGAAAATGTCAAATTACAACCAAAGAAGAAGAAACTTACAAAATCAGAGAAAGAACATGAGAAAAAAATTAACGAATGGATAAAAACAGTTAACACTACATTCCAGGAAATCGAAGAATATGACTTAGTAATTGAATAATATAGAAAATGGATTGTTACCTATACTTCAAAATTCCAAAAGACCTGAAAATATTCAAAGCACAAATTAACGAGTTTAAGTTTTTCTTATTTTTAATTTATGTTTGAAACTTTATGACAACGATATTCAATTATATATTTTTCCTTTATATTCTTTTATTTCGATATTTTCTTTACATATAAAATTTTTTCCACAATAGACGAGTAGTGATAATATAATATTAGAACTATTAATTAACACAGAAAGTAAGTATTATCTTACACTCTTTAAGTCCCATTAAAATTTTGTAAAAAAAAACTTAAATATTTTAATATTTTCTTATATGTATCTTTTATGTTTACATCAAATGTAAGGTAAATTTTATGAATATACTAATAGAAATTAAGATTGCATATATTATTCATGATATAATTATGTATGAAATAACGAGATATTAGGAAAGCTGTATATATTCGAGAATATTTAAGACGATATAGAGATTAACATGTTACGAGTAGTATATTGTATATAATAAAATATTTTTTAAATTTATTTGTCCTATATTATTAATTTCTAAACTTGAATGATCATATATCAAGAATTGTCATCGATTGTTATAATCAGATATTCACGTAGAATAATTTTTTCACTTTTTACTAATTACTATTTGTAAAACTATTTGAATATAAAATAATATTTTTATTTTCAAATAAAATTTTGATAGACGCAAGATGAAAATACTAAAGTAATTGAGAAGTAATAATGATGACTTTATCTGAATTCGGAAGTCATGACGGTGACTTTAGCCAAATTCTGAAATCGATTTCAATTATAAATATTATACAATACACACACATATATATATATATATATACACATATACAGGATATCTCACACTACCGAATTTCCTCTTGAAAAAATTTTCGTCTTAAAATTACCTCAAGAACATATTCTTGAGATAAATGAAAATCCTAATACAAAAATGTCGAGGCTACAATAGTTTTTGAATTATAATTAGTTAAAGATAGTGTGTAATTCAGAAACTATTATAGTCTCGATATTTTCGTATTAAAATTTTCGTCTTGGTATGTTCAAAAGAATCCAGAAATAATAATAGAGGATATAAAAGTAAAATGGTTTTTTACTTATAAGCATTTAAGTTAGCTTATAATTCAAAAAATTATTGTAGTGTCGACATTTTCGTATTAGGATTTTCTCAAAATTACCTCAAGAATATGTCCTTAAGAGGAAGTGCGATAGTTGTGAAACACCCTATATATACACTTATTAAATAATATCTATATTAGGTATGATTCCGCCAATGTAAGATTAACTTTAGAATTAGAAAAAGATAAACGGTAAGGTAAATCGAGATTAAAATTAATCTACATTAGTGGAACCGGGTTCATTTCTACCAATGTAGATTTACTTTAATCTCGGTTTAATTTAGTTTTCATCCTTTTCTAATTCTTAGAACCAAAACAAGATGATAAGTAAATTAAATCAAGATTAATCTACATTAGTAGAAATGGGGAAAAATTTACATAAAAATAAGATCTAGCTGGAATCATATTTAGCGCTCTTTATTTGATTTATTAATATAATATATATTTTAATACAGATAGACTTATTTATTTTTTCTTATTTAAAATATATAGGAAAGAGAAATTAAATTAGGAAACGAATTATATAGTTAGAAATTTTGCTTTAAACAATTCCGTGAATTAATCGCTGATAAAGTTAATTTGAATTTCATTAAAGTCCCAAGTAGCACACAGCGCTTATAAAGCGTTAATAAAACGCTAAAGAAGCGCATATAACCGCTTTTTTAGCGCTTTGCAAGCGCTGCTGTGCTGCTTGGGGTCGCTCTAAGATTCCCGCACTTGTTATTTTTTGCATTTAAATTTTTTAATGAGTAAAAAAACTATTGACTAAAATAAATCATATTTTATTTCAAAATTTAGCAACAATGTGGCGTAACTAATCAGATTTTCCATTTGTTATCTCTTGCCTAAAATTTTACATATTACTTTTTAGTTTACATTTTAAATTATAACTTTTTATCTTATGGTTTTAAATAATTTTACGTTTCTCTAATTCTCTCTCTCTAGGCTACATTCCAAAACGTCCTCTCCGAGGAAGATTTTACTCTATATACTATAGTATATGTTACGTACTATATGTATATTTCGAGTAAAATTTTCCTCAGAGGGGACGTTTTGGAATGTATCCCTAATTTATAATTGTCACGATTTTTAAAAGAGTCGGGTCTCTATTCTTGAAAAGAAACGTATACGAAATTCTAGAAAAATACTATAGTATACGTTACGTTAATGTTATTAACTTATCTATTTAAATTTAAAATGTTGCTTTTCGTGCGACTTATAGGTTAGGATCACAATGTGATAACACAACATGCGCTGTTTACATCGCACGCAACGCGTTTAGTGCGCAGTTTTCTAATTGGTCGTATATTCGTGGCATAGGCTACGTTTACACCGTGTATTTAGGTCGCGGCCTATACAATAGATGTCCTTGTTTATCCTGTATATTAAACAAAGACACCTATCGTATAGGTCGCGAACTAAGCGCACGGTGTAAACGTAGCCATACAAACCAGGGCCCCTATTCTTGAAAAGAAACGTATACGAAATTCTAGAAAAATACTATTAGTGGTGCGTTCGGGGAGACGCTAATAACGCTATTTTTGTCATTGAGTGCATTCAGTACCACGACCGCTCACTGAGCGCTCAGTGAGCTCTTGTATCTGTTTGGTCTATATTTTTAGTTCTAACGGAATATACCAATAAGATGCAAGCGCTCACTGAGCGCTCAGTGAGCGGCTGTAGTACTGAATGCACCCATTCTATCTTCGTTGTTTATTAAACGTAAAACAAGGATAGAATGACACAATAGCGCTAATAGCGTCTCCCTGAATTCACCTTAGAAAGCTGCGCACTAAACGCGTTGCGTGCGATGTAAACAGCGCATGTTGTTTTATCAGTGTGATTCTAACCTATAGGTCGCACGAAAAGCAACATTTTAAATTTAAATAGACAAGTTAATAACATTAATATATTATACAAAACGAGGTACTGGTGTTAATAATATAGTTATTCGCTAAAATATATGAATGAATGAATAAATGAAAAATGAAGCAACTCGCGATTATCGAAGATGTAATTGTGCAATCAAACAAAATTCAGCCAATTATTGGTAAGAAACGATTTTTCACGTTATTATATACTACCTATACTGTAATATTATTCATATTCAAATATAAAATATCTTATTTATGTATTTAAAAAATTATATATTAACATATATTTTCTATGTCTTTTGCGACAAGTTCAGTTATTACATTATTATCCCAATTGTTTATTATACATAATTGTTTTTATCCAATAATTATTATTTTTATTAATTTAAGCTTAATCTTAATTCATAAATTTGTTATACAGTAAATTTCCAAAATGGTGAGCTTAAGGATGAAGAAGTCAAGGAGATATCATGTGGCTTGTATCGTGAGCAAAAAGACAACAAAACTGTATTAGCCTTGTCAAATGGACACATTGTTTACAAAGGTTATAGGCCAGATTGTAAGAAAGAATCGACCCGGACAATGCTGGTACTCCATAATAAGAGGACTGGCAAAGTACGATTATTTGAAGCTGAGCGATGGGAAGTAGCACCAGTACTCGAAAAGCTTGACGATGAGGACAACAACAATGACATAGACCATAAGATTACGGTACTGAATAAACAATTTGGGTCTAAGAAAATCAAACGTAGAACAGAGCAATTTGAGAGGCTAAAAATTAATGTCGAGAATGTTAAGGAACAACTTGAGCAAACAGTAGCAAGTAAGAGAGTTCTTTTTTTCCTTCATGTTATATAATTAATTTCTCAAATAATATCTAATTACTATGATTTAAATCTTAATGATAGTATGTCAATATTTATTGTGTGTAAAAACTCACCGAGTTGTCTTTTGGCAGATATTGAAATCAACAGGCTAGATTTATCGAATCAATTACCAGATGATGACTGCTTAAATGCAATACTATTTATGCCAGTAATGTCAAAGATATATACAATGTATACGATATTATTCCTAGGAATAAATTGGAAATGTTATATGAGCATGCAATGAAGATTACCGACGAAGACATGAAAGAGTACTTAACAATATTCTTTACCAGTATTAAAATTTTATGTATCTTAATTATACAGGCATTGTATGTATGTTTCTTTGTTCACATAGGAAAGCAGAATTTTTCAAACACAGTTTAAGAATTATACAATCGGATTCGGACAAAGTGAACAAAGTCGCCCTTTTGCTTTATATTGAAATGATCAACCAATGGTTTGCTACGAAAATGATGAGGAAACGCGACATTGTTGTGTGCTCGATTTCCGGAGAGGTGAATCAGCATATCATCGACATGTACAGCGTGTCCGGTCCAAATGGACGGTGAGTTGAGCATCACTTATATTAATCAGGGACAAAACTTCAACAAAATCTTTTTTACAGGACGAGGCCGAACTTTATGACAGACAAAGGCCTCGTACACAGCTTGATTCTCGCATTGACGATATCAAATTTCACACTGGATTTGGAAATGTTCCGACTTATGTTTAAAAAACGAACGAGTCTAAAAAAGTTAATGGGTCTCACGAGACTTATCGGGGCGGTGTCCTCTAAAGAGAATAAGAAAATCATCCTGCTTAAAGTTCCGATGCCACCACCAATGTCTCTTATTAAAAAAGGAAAAAAATCAGCGAGATCCAATCAGTGATTTCATTAAATTATAAATAATTTTAATATGTTTGTCACTATAAATTAATTTTTTTAACATTGCCAAACTTTTTCTGAAACTTTTCTTCTAAAATATCTTCTGAAAAATTGAAAAGAAAAAAATTTTGTATATGTTTTTAAACAGTTTATTAAATATTATAAAATGTTGGCGTCTCACAAGATGTATGAAACATATATATCTGTCTTTACACTCTCATGTCGATACGAATTCTCTTTGACCTTTATAGATAAAAAGATACATAAATTATAACTTATATCAAACTATATCTTACATATTCCAAACACATACATAGCTAAGGGGAGGATTACTAAGTTTTAAAGAATAAAAATAATTAAAATCGCTTAAACGGGCTATATTTACTTAATTATTCAACAAATTAATTTTTAAAAAGAAGAAAGAATTTAAGATAAAAGTTAAGGAAAATTTTCTAAAAACATATAACGGGTAGTAAGTTTTTCCAGTTCGAAAAATCAATATACAATTTTAAGAGAAAAATTAAGTAAATTGATTTGAGATTTATCTGCCAGAAATTAATTAAAAATAATATAGAACAAAACAAGTCCACACCATTAGACTACCACTTTCCCCCTCGAGTTTAAAAGTTCTAACTCTAATTTTCTCGCTTCTGCCTAAACAAAATCCTGACTATATGCTCATGTCTAAACATAAATTATATCTTACTCCAAAATATAAATGTTTTAAACATTTTCTTAGATATATCGATAGAGTAAAAAAACTATTTTTTTGTATACAAATATATATAAACACTTTTGTCAAAGAAAGTTAAATAAACAAAATATTTTAATTCAAATTTTTATAAAAATATGAATATAAATATTTTTATTATAAAAATATCTTATTCGAATAATAATATTCGAGAAGTGATTTCTTTATTTTTCAAAATTATCTGTATAAGCATTTATTTGTATCAAGTATGTATCAATATTCGTCCTTGATCTTAATATGGAGCTAAACAAGAGGTTATGTTATATTAGAAATTAATTCGTCCGTCCTAACTCCCACCGAAAAAAGCCGTTTATCGCGTCCGTTGCACAATTGCGATATCGGCAAGAAATCCAGTATCTTAAAACTATACATAGAGAACGAGTTTTCAACATAACATGATAGCTGTATTGACCAGGCAAGGGAGTGGAGGGGATCACGTTCGAAAGTGTATATCGCGCATTCTGGATCGCAGAGATTTATCCGCCGCTGTCTCGAGAAAAACCAAGATGGTAAGTCCTTGAATTTGTCGACGACTTCGCAGATTGTTCAGATTAAAAAGAATTCCGATTGAGTAATTAAGACGTACAAATCCACCTGTTGGGCGAGTCCTTCGTAGTGAAAGTGATATGACGGCCAGCCACTTGTTACTGCTTGTTACACAAATCTTGTCACATTTGCATATATTCCGAGTGATGTTAAATAAGATATTGATAAAAATTATATAAGGCACTACCACATTACAAATAATGAACAAAAAGATACTGGTCAAATCATGTTTGATTATAATTATATAAAAAAATAAATTATGATAATTTATGGAAATTGTTGATCCTTGTCAGAGTAAATTATCTCCGGAAGAAAGAGAACAAAACTTGAGCCCGTTGCTATCGACGGGATGGACTGTCCAAGCAAAGAGGGATGCAATCTATAAGGAGTTTGTATTCAAAAACTTCAATGAGGTATGTTACATGAATATTGCTGTTTACAATTATTATGACCTTGTGGTTCAGTTATCTGACATTACGTTTCAATTTTTAGGCCTTTGGATTTATGTCAAGAGTAGCTTTACAGGCTGAAAAAATGGACCACCATCCCGAATGGTTCAATGTTTACAATAAAGTAAATATTACTCTGTCGTCTCACGACGTGAATGGATTGTCGCAGAGAGATGTGAAACTGGCGACCTTCATAGACAAGGTCGCTGCCCCTACTGGCAATTAAGTCTCATTTGATTTACCTATTAATCTCCAGAGCTCCATCTGTTGTACATTTATGTGCGTGTTGACAATAATGAAAAAAATATTCTGTTATTGATTTGTAGTATAAATAACATTAATTATATCTTTCTGTTTTCAACTCACAATGTATACATATTATAAATAACAATCCTTTATATTCCACTGTCATTCAACTTGCAAATCACATATGAAAAGTTAGGTAGCATAAGGGAGAAAGCAAGTTGCTAAATTAGTAAATAATTTATTTCGGAATAATTTATGAGCTACTATCTTAAAAAGTTATTTATATATGTAATGAAATTATTTCTGCTGTAGTAATATTAACCGGGTTTCTATCTATCTTTACCTATTGCCCAGCCATTTTTAATAGTTTTTGTAAGACCAGGGCCATTATAAATCAGCACGAACAGACCAGCGAGAGTAGCAACAGAGAGTAGATTCAGCATAAGAAACGCCACTTTTGGAACCAATGTACCTACCACAATGGGTCGTACGTAATCAACAATGATAGCTTCCAATCCCCTGTGTAACAAAATTATTCTTTCAAACATATTTTCTACATAATAGAAATTTATAAAAAAACTAAAAAAGAAGATAACTATCAAAGAATATCAATTACCAATGTGTGTGCATGACAATAGCAGCTGCCAGTACTATATCGATAAATTTATTTTCTAAAACTAAGGCGGCGGGTATTAGTGACAGAAAGGATGCAGACACTATTCTCTCTATCAGCCACAAGCGCACATGATCGCCTTGAGCGCTTGTTGCACGAGTTTGGGTCATGCTGACTGTTGATTGTGCAGACAGCTGGAAAAGATTTGACAAAATAAAATATATCTTGTAGCATACACACCTATTCTTATTTTTTTTTTTTAAATATAAGAATAGATAATAGAAATAAAATCAGAATAAAAATTCTAGAACTACCAACCTTGGACAGAATACTGCATTTTGGATAATTACTCGCGTTAGGAATCACAGAACGGTTCAGATTTGCGAGGCTCGACGTGGATTTGGGAAACTGCGTTGGATTACAGCTTCGCACAAGTAAACCACCAGGCTTGATCAATGTTTCTGTAACCGAATCGTTGATTTCCATAATTTCCAATTTATTCAATAATTAATAAAATAATGATATAAAAATATTAAGTAAATAATAAACAAAATATCAAATAATGTAAGAAACTTTATTAGATACTCAAAGAACCTTAGTGCATGATGTTTTCTGATTGAAAGATTATGTAAATGATACTTTCAGGTTAGGTACGGAAAATTCTACTCAGCTCGCGAAACGAAGCAAGCGTAATTATGAAAAATTATGGAAATTATGGAAAACTTGTGCGAGACTTACCAAGCTGTCGAATTTTGCGAAAAACATTAACATTAGCCACCCTTCCGAAATTCATTCTGCCGAAAAGGTTGTTTCAGCCGCGTTTTGACGTAACTCCACCGACCTTGTGAAACAAGAGATAACTTCCGGCGATTTTAAATCATCAATTTTCAAGCAAAACAGTTCATGTGATTCAGCTATGTAATAAAATAAACAGAGATATTTTAGAATAAATATATTATCGTTTAAGTCAGCTGACAGATAAGTTTTGACGTGCAGATGGTGTAAGTGCAATGTTGCATGCACTCTTTTATAAACGTTCTGTTTTTTGTGCCCTCGCTGTGTCACATTTTCTGCACTTGAAGTAAAATGGATATACAACATACCACGTGTCGAGAAGAAAGAGAGGAAAGAAAGAAGACTCCAAAAAATCGAGTGGAAAAAAACGTGTAAAAACGAACTGCTTTGCACTTAGAGCAAATAAAAAGAGTGTGCACGAGAAACCTTTCTACTAAAACTTCAGTCTTCTCTGTTTTTCTCGGTCCTCTCGTCGAGAGGAACTCATATCTAATGTTCTGTTCGTGACATTCGTGTTTATTACTGTAAAAACAATATTGTTTGAACATGGAGAGGTTTCGGAATCTCGACTGGTATGTGAGCGATTTCATGAAATAATTTTAAGCGTAAATTCGAAGCATAAATTTATATATCAAAATTGGAAGTAGATTTTGTAATTTCTGTTTATATACAATTAGTACGATTTGAGTACAATTCTTTTTCACGTTTATTGAATGATCCATGGATATATAACACATTTAGACTGTTTGACACGATAGATTCTATATTTTATAATTTATAGAAAGATTTGTATTAAATTTTTGGTTTACATTTGAAGGATTTACTGTAACGATGGGCTAACTCATATTTTGTAAATGAACTTTAAAGTGATGTGATTGGTATCTTTCTCACTTCTTTATTTTGAAAGTTCATTTTAAAAGCTCCATTTGTAAAATATGTTAATTAATCCATTATTGCAGCAAGCCCTTCACATTTAATTCTTAGTACATACAATTAAGTCATTTGTGTTTTGCGCATTTCTTTTCTTTGAAATACTAAGAGCACTTGGGTAAATAATAGTCTTTATTGATCCCTTTTTTTAAATATATAATTTTATAAATCTTTCTTAAGATGTTAAAGTGATGTAAGAATCAATTATACTTGTAAATTTAACTCAAAGCACGAACGATCCATTACGTGTACTAAAGGTTAATATTTATTTGTATATAACGTAAATTTTCCTGTATATTATTATATGTTATACTTGATTGTGATATTGTTACCTTATTGTAGGCATCCTCCGTTGGAAGATTTGATAGACAATGTATTCATCAGGGATGAGAGAATGGAGCGGGAGAGCGCAATGTATAAAATTTTGACTGGTAACTTCACAGATCCACTTGAAGATATTGAAAACGAGTATGCTAACGTTGATATAGAACTGGTTAAAAAATATCTCCGCGAGGATGGCGAGGTTTTGACCGATTCGGAAGATGATAACCAGTTAGAAATCAACCAGCAAGAAGCCAAGAATGAGGATAACTCTCGTATGCAAGAACAAGAGAGATCTTATGTACCTGGCATAAGAAAATTATCGTTTGGCTTTCCTAGAAAGTCTCGTTTGGACAAGGCTCAGCAAGCTATGTGCCTTCGTGTTTTATTAAGATTGTCTGACAATGAAAAAAAGAGCATGTCCGATGAAGAGAGAAAAGAGTTTGAGCAATACATGGTGAATAGACATCAAGCATTTTAAAATGTTATATTTTTTGATATCCAGTTCAATATTTTTTATTTTGTAAGAGTAAGCAAGACAAAAAAGAACAAGAAAAACAATTTAAATTTACTTTTATTTATGAATAATTTAATAAACTTCTGATTTATTATTGAAATTAAAATTAACTTCTTCCAGGCATTGCAAAAGGTAATATCTGAAGAACAGAAGGAGTTTCTAGATTTTGCAAAGAGTCAATGGAATGATGCTTTTAACTGGAAAATCAAATGTAATGAATTTGTGGTATCAAAATGGAACACAAAAATGCAGAGGTTTAAAAAGTTACCGAGATATTATGTCGAATCTATAAGCATACCACTTTCTGTACAAAGGACTAATTTAAAAAATCAAGATATTAAAGTAACGATCTCGTCTTGTTTGCAACAGGTAAGTTATCGATATTTACCTGATGTATTTAATTTGAATATGTATATTATTTTATCATTTTCAGGGATCCTTTTCAAAGGTGATATTGCCGAAACTCGATCATCAACAAATGTTGTTCATGCAGTCTGCATCATTGCTAGCAAAATATCCTCCGTGCGTCGAACCTGACAAAGTGACGCAACATTTCAGATTACCCGTGAGCGAGGATACATATTGCGAGAATCTTGCAATGGAAGCTGGAGCAGATATTGTTATCTCATCTAGTGGCCTCAAGTGTCTATTGAGCAACATAGATTCGGATCATTCTGACTCATGGCTTGTACCAGTGGTTGTGAAATCACATTGTGGAAAGAATATTGTTTACGTCGATAAAAGATTACCACCTACCATTGCCACTGTACCACAAAAGAATTCTTGGATATATAAGTATATCCTTAGGTACTATTATGTTAAAAGTGAATCATCAAAAAAGTGAGTATAAAGCATAAATCATAAAGCGTAATATATAAAAATTGAATTTGTTATGTATATATTATGACAAATATTTTAGAACGAAACATATGATAGAAGACAAACTCGAGAAGGCTGCAAATCATTCAGACTCGAATAGTGACGATAATGATTTATCTAATTATTATCTTAACATCTTTGACCAAGATTTGTGTTTATCAGATACAGATAAATCGGAGAAATTAGATTCAGCAAGTGACAAAACTGATTCTAAAATAAATAAAAAAAATGTTTCATATAATCTTTTCGAAATAGGACAAACGGATCTTCTAGAACATGAACGAATAAAACACGGAGTAAAGGTCTACCAAATGTTGGTTCGTACAAAAACGGATGGCGTTGAGGTAAGAATATTTCTCATACTTATATTAATAGTCAGTATTAAATTATGTAATATGAAACCTGTCTTTGCTAGATGTTATCAAACAACAAATGTCAGCCTTTAATATTATCACCAAAGATGGAGCATCAGCTAGAATTCGGAGCTGAAGCTGTAACATTAGAGGAAAGCTTGCATCAGTGGGCGTCATTAAAATTTAGACCAAACACATCATTAGCTAGAGGTATTATTTTATAATTATAATGATTATATTATGTATATATGTATGTATTGATTCATTGTTCTCAAAATGGATCACAATCTCATATTACCCTTATACTATATAATACTTTTACCTAATTTAATTATTTAATTAGCTTCTTATAAATCATATAAAATATATAAGAGATGAGAATTGAGATCATATCTGAAACTCTTGTCGACTAATTCATCACTTCTTACATGGAACTACTCACATGACTATATATATTTTTTGTATCACTACAGTTAGGATAGAAACTAGTACTTCAGAAATAATACAAATAGAAAGACATACAACAGTATCATTGAGCAATGAGATAAAACGACTCTATAACATTAAGGTAGAAGATTCTCTAAATATTTTGTATAATATAATCGAAAGATTATCATCCTTGACTCCTGGCCGATATATTATGAGGCATATCCCACAAAATGGACCGTTTGCTTATGTTTACGAAAATACAATCGAACAAAGGTAAATGAAATGAACATAACTCTAAACTGTTAAAAGAATGTATACAACCGGTCATAATTATTCGAACGACAGATATTTTATGCTATATCTCGATTTTAAAAGCTAAGTAAGTGTTCTATATTGCTAACACAAATAATACTTTGTTATAATTGACGTTTTAGTACAATTGACGTTGTTTTTGTGATATATTGGTTGTAATTGTATGTATTCTAAATTTAAATTATTAAGATAACATTTATCGAATTATAAAAAAATTATTCTTGAATAGATATATTGAATATCATTTCGTTTTTCTACTACAATCTATCGTAATTATGAGTGCCTTCTAAAATTATAGTGGAAAAGCGAAATGATGGGAAATATTCAACATGATATCAATTTAAGATTAATTAGAGATAAAAAAACTATATATAATAATGGATTCCTTACGATTAAAAAATTAAATTTAAAGGGACTAATTAGGAGTCAGCGCGGTAAGAAGTGCGCAAATTTATACTCGTAAACATATTTAATAGTATAGAATATATTTTTAATTATTAATTTGAACCTGAACGTTTCGACCATAGCTTTTGGCCATCTTCAGTATCAAGAAGTATGACAATGATATAAAGTATCAACGATAAGAAGATCTGTAAATTTGTCAACTGATGTATTGCGACGAATATTTGATTCTATCAAAGTATGTATTCTGCTGAAGATGGCCAAAAGCTATGGTCGAAACGTTCAGGTTCAAATTAATAATTAAAAATATATTCTATACTATTAAATATGTTTACGAGTATAAATTTGCGCACTTCTTACCGTGCTGACTCCTAATTAGCCCCTTTAAATTTAATTTTTTAATTAGAGATAGTTCGCAATTAACGTTGTCTCAGTAATTTAAATTTAAAATAAATACAATTACAATCAATCTACTACAAAAACAACGTCAATTATTCAAATAAAGTATTATCTATATTAACAATATGAGACATTTAGCTTTTAAAATTAGAGCAAAGTATATATAAAATATTTGTCATTCGAATAATTATGAGCGATAAGATGTATCTGCTTAGATATCAGAACATATAGATTTCACTATCAAAGAAATATATGTTCGGAAATACTTTTCAGGAAAAATGCCTTTGATTTACATTGGGTTTGCCAGACCGAGTTTCAAACAATACCCAACACACCATGGCCACCCATAGACAATATGATGTCAACACCATCGCTTAGGTGTTTTCAGAGAATGCCTGCGATGTTTTATCCAATTATGTATCAAAAATTCAAATACATTAGGGCTGGCTCAGACCGGCCTAGAGGACGTCCGAGAAAAAACGCTAGTGGCATTAACAATCAAGGTTAATGATTCTTTTAATCTTTTAATATTTTAAACTGAAATCTATCACTTGAAAGAGAAACGGTAAATATTGACAAAAATGGACCCAACTCCGATAATTTTGTTCTTGAACAGACCATATATGTTGTCCTAGGGCACTGTCCTGAATAGCAATCAAAAGATTTTATACGTCGCTCAATGTTTATATATTAAGACCTTATTAATAAATAAAATTGATTAATATAAAGGTGTGTTTTAACTCTATAATTTGAATTTTACCTAATATAAATATCGTATTATTTGCATTTTTATATTTAAGTGAATACGCAGATTCCTTTCGTCCTTCCAAGCATGCACTTTGCAAAATTACAAACTTACATGATTTTTTAAATATTTTATATTATATTGAAGTACATAACAGTTTCACATGAGTTTTCAACTTTCTACGTAAAGTCAATACCTCTAAAACACCGTTTCCTGCTTACAATGCGAAATGAGATTTATAGTTTGTTATAAACATTAAATATCTTTTCAATATAATCTATTTATTCCGCGTAGTTAACGTGAGTTCATTACAGCTTTACCTTCTTTATTTTTTACCAATTTTTAACCTTTAATTATGAATAATTTTTTAACGAATAATGAATGACGATCAAAACTTCATTTCTGGAGATTACTTAAGAAAGTACTCTTAACAACATAAATATCAAAATCAAGATCCGAACTGTTTTTGTCAATATTTACTTCTTATTTTAACTATGTTGAAT
The DNA here is from genome assembly GCF_001594055.1 of Mycetomoellerius zeteki. Classification (NCBI taxonomy): domain Eukaryota; kingdom Metazoa; phylum Arthropoda; class Insecta; order Hymenoptera; family Formicidae; genus Mycetomoellerius; species Mycetomoellerius zeteki. Next base: position 137,329 of record NW_017257851.1, on the reverse strand, counting down.
TGTTAGTTAACAATATTTATATGCTTCATTATTCTCCATTTCTTTTATATATTATTTTCCATTTCGATGAAAAATATTCTCATAGCACCTAATAATATTTTTAGAATTATAAAAAAAACAAATTCATAAGAATTTTTATATGTTGGAGGACGATGAGTAAAATAAGCCGATTTCGACATAGTGTAACATAAATTACTCACATAATCTTATAGTTATAAAATTGATACATCATATTTAACTCAAAAACTATAAGATTACATGTAATTTATATTTTCATATCAAACTCGGTTCTGAACTTGTAAAAAAAAATTTTCAACTTTTTAAAATTTTAGAAGTTTTAGAGATCTTTTTTTAAGAAATCTTAAAATATCTCAGAATTTACATATATAAAGAATTCTGGAAAAAAAACTTAAACTGTGTCAGGATCTTTAAAAGAATATTTTAGCCATATTTTTCTTTACGAAAATGTATCATTGTCAAAATTGTATGTTTGTAGCATTAGAAGGGATATACACAAAATAATTGGAGTGAGATATAAAATTAATGAAATCAAATTTAAACATGGCAACAACTTAAAAAAAAACAAGCGGAAAGTTTGAAAAGGGAACTATTATCTATATTAATTATTATATATTATTCCTAATAGACAAATCTATTGAAAAAAATTTTGTAAAGTGTTTGACAAATTTTATCGAGAGAAAATTATAAATTTAATCGAAAATTTGTCATACAAAATATGTCATAGAATCGATAGAATGATGGTAAAAGTATAACAAATTTTATCAAAGAAAAATAACAGCCGTAATGAAACAACTGTAAGTCTACAGCAAGTATACGCCAGTTTTGGTGACAAAAATAAAATAGAACCTGTGTTCAAATATTAATCTGCTGCAATTTCTGTTGAAATTTGCTATCAATTTGCAGATTAATTGTTTACTTACTAAGATTCTTCTCAATTGTATATTATAATTGTACAGTGTATAATTTGTCCATATTTTTGTATAATTTTTTAAAATAAATGTACGTATGAAGTTCTCGAAGTACACGAAAAGATTTTTTTTTAATTTTCCAACTATGATTATCCGAGCGTGGATAACGTCTAAAGTCTATTCGGTCTATTCTTTCGGATAATAAAAGTATTATTTTATTTCCGGTACTAGTTTTGTATATGTTTAAAATATGGAATATATTTAAAATTCTGAATCAGACTTCTCGTTTTTAGTTCCTGTATCTCCCCGAAGAAGTGATCGGCTACGAAAAACGAATACAACGTAAAGGACAAAACACAGCATAATTTTCTAAAGATTTCTATTTTGAAGAGACTTGTTTTTAAAATGGTTGTTTATTTTTACAATGAAATCTTTATATTCTTTATTCTATTACTAACTATTTTTCCTTTTATACTGCTCTCCCATTTTATTGCATTTATATTTAAACATGTTTAAATTGAAAATATATGCATGATTAACTTAAAATAATGATTTTCTTTCTGTGTAAAATAATGAGAAAGCAGCGTAGAAGGAAAATGATTATAAAAGTAAAGCAAAAAATATATATTTAATTGTGTAAATTGATATACGTACAAAGTATAATTTTAATTTGATATATATACGAAATACTGTTAAATACTCATATTATAGACATGTTAAATCTAAACGATGTTTAAACGATATTCGTGAATTTTTCTCTGTGTTACATTATTTTTTAATTTATTTTAACTACATGAACAGAATAATCGCGCATCTTTTATTTTTCATTTGTCTTTTTACCATATGCTTGTTATGTGACAAATGCGAATAGTGAAAGAGAAATGCAGAGAAAGTTTTCTTGATGTTAATCTGTTTCATAATATATAGATATTTAACATGTATTTATAATTTATTGTGTACAAAATAATTAATAAGAGATAAATGAACTTTTTCTTCTAATTTGATGAGCATATACATGCGTTTTGTAAAAATGTTTTACGTTGGAACATATTAGTTTATTTTACAAACTGTGATCTACAAGTATATTTATATTTACACATACAAATGCACATATATATATATATATATTGTTTTTGTTCATATGAAAAAGGCAGGGAAATAAATAAACAATAAAGAATGTTCTTGATTTTATTTTCATTGATTTCTCAATCATTTCTCGTTCTTATGCATTGAGACTCTTTATGTAAATCTTTTGATAAAAATAATATATAAAATATAATTTAATTAAATATAATTTGTATATACGTATATATAAACGAGATTGAAACGCAGAGCGTCGAGAAATTTTACTGGCCTACTACATAATACAGTAAAGATTTCAAAAAAGTATTACAAAAATAATATTTAAAAATGCAGCAAGGTACTTTTTTAAATTTCTCATTATAGTAAGCAATATATTAAGCTGGAATCCGTGCAGGCATATATAAAATTGTTTTTTTATAGATTATGCATCAATAGGCAAATGTGTACCTTGGACCTTTAATAACTTTATCAAAATTATGTGGAAACCAGGGAGAGAAGAGCCTTCTTGTAATCTCCCGATGTGTCTCCCTGTAATATATATACTCATTATAGTAGTAATTTATTACAAAATATAATTTAAATAATAGAATGAATTCTTTGGAAGTATGTAATTTGGAGTACATACAGCTATCCAGCTCTCCAGTGACTTTCCGTAGCGTTCTTCAAATGCCTTTTTAATATCTCCCAAGTCGATTTCACTTCGAGACACAATGATACGGATTAGTGTTCGATCTTTTGTACCTATGCCGTGCATACTGGCGTATAGACGTTCAGCGAAAAATCCAACTTTTGACTTCACGCATTTCACTGTCGATTAAAAATTAAGATAATTCGTAACATATAGATGAATACGTATATTAATTGAACATTAATGAAAACTATAGGGATAAATACGAGTAAATTGACTGGGAGCATTCTCTCTTCATGCTATAAAGTTATACTATGTTTATAATCAATCAGGATCTTATACAGATTATACTACATTTATGCATAAGGTCTAACAAATATTTTTATATGTTACATGTAATAGTTGCCATGCAACATTGTTAGAGGATATAACATATACAGGGTCAATACCATATATGTAGATATTCACACCATTTTCACATGCATTTTATGAACCAACTCAAATTATGTTTCTCTTTAGTAATTATTACATAATAATAGAGATATCTTTTCCTTTTATACTAAAATCAGAAATATTACTATTAATCTGGATTAGAAAGAATCCGAAAATTGGATTATTATATACAAATGAAGAAGAACAGACTAAAAAATTAGGGGATGTCCTACACATTTCACGCTACTAAAAGTTATCGGGGTTCTATGTGTACTCGTGTCCAAAAGTGTATCCAACTCTAAAAATTATCTGGCAATCACAGCAATCATATGAATATTTCTATAAATAGGTAAACAAAAGCTATATTAAGTAAAATCTTGCTGCGATAACTTGCCTCTGCCCTGTGAAAATTTTTCGATCGTTTAATAAAAGTTCGCAGAAAGCGAACGTAAATTTGGGTTGTCAAGTATTCATGAAAATTTCGACTCGTGATATCATACTATGCTATGGGGATTATTGATACTCCGTTGCATTCAAGGGACATATAATTTCCTTGTATTGAACTGCTATTTCAATCACTTGCTCGTGTTTCACACTGAAAGACACAATTATTTTCAGCTAAGTATAACAAAAAGAGAAATGTATACCGAGCAAGTTTATTTTGATCATATCAATTAATTCTGAAGTACGCGTGTCTGTTTATAAAGAAATATGAAACATAAGGCTAAACTAGTTACATTATGAAATTAATAGCTGTAGTGATTCATAAATAAGAATGTTAATTTGGCATACTCGTGACAATCTAAATAGATATGTAATTAGTGCGTTTATATCTTATTTGGAAGCTTTACCTATTCCAAGCAAGCCTTTCTCGATGCTGCCAGAAAATTCCTTCTTTATGGCAACCTCTATGTCATGCCCAGATATTTTCTCGTACTCGATAAATGTTTGTCGCAGCTGCTGATAGCTGCGAGATACCAAGATCGCATTGAATTGAGATTCGTCTGTTCCCCACTGTTTTTCACCTGTATTAAGATTAAAAATAATTAAAATATTGCACATCGTCAAATACATTTAAAGTGACAAACATTTTAATTTTTTTTTAATTAGTAGAAAATAAATAAAAAACTTAAAAGAATTTCGTGACATACCAGCTTCGTATAATGCTTGGGCATCGGCAATTGCTTGGGCATGATCGATTCCCTGATTTTCGTCTCTGTTTCCCTGCACGAGGGATACCAGCAATCTCTTGAAATGGCCCGACGTATCGTCCTTCAGATCATTCTCAAGCGGTTTGCCATATACTATTCAGAGAAAATAATGTATTTTTTAATTAATCAAGAAAATCTAATTATTTATATAAAAATACATAATAAATTGAGCTAAATCTTACAATTTTCATAAAATGTGGCGATCGTACGGACACCATAATTGCTGAGAGTACATAGAATCTCGACAATCGCCTCCTCATCGGTACCCATACCGCTGATCGCGTCGTGCAGCTCCTTGGCATAATAATGTGGCAGTGGGGTCATAAGGGCAACGATGACATCCTCCAGTTTCCCAGTTAGCTCGCTTTTTAAATCGTTGATCAAATCCTTTCCGTACATGGTCTTGAAAGTCTCCGCAATCTCCAGTCTCTGTACAATGCCTCTCTTTGTAAGCACGTCGATGATCGCCTTTTCATCCGTGCCGAATCCCTTCATCGCTTTACGCAAGATAGTAGCGTCCGCGTTTGGATCGAACGGTTCAGCGGGATACACAGTTGGAGTGCACTGAAACACAATAAGTCAGATTATAACAATTAAGTTTTGCAAAATCTTCGACAGAATTGAACAAATCTGTACATTTAGAGCGACTTTGATTAAACTAGCTCTGATTAACTCAAACGACGGAATTACTTCTCACAGAACAAATTAACAGCAATATTTTATATCAATATTATAATTTTTAATTTCACAATATAAATGTAATATAACACAAGTAGTACATAACAATTATTGAGCAGGAAATTATATTAATATATTGATGTAATGTTACTACAGTTAATTTATGTTCTGCGGGTAAGCTTAAAACAAAATCTTTATCTATAAGTCGTTACTATTAATTTAATCTTTTGCTCTCTCTCTCTCTCTCTCTCTCTCTCTCTCTCTCTCTCTCCAGTAATACATTAAAAACAATAAAAAATTGATAATTTCATCCAAAATATAATAGGTCATTTGAATTATCAATTAAGTTAGCCGAAATTTGATCAATCACATGCTTATATTTATAAAAATTTATATATTTACAATTATATAAATAATTTATAAAAATATATTTACAAAAAGAATCATATTTAAATAATATAAATAAATATTTCTATTAAGTATTTTTTATTTGAATTATAATGTCTTGTTAAGTATTTCCGTAGCATTTACTACAAGGTTTACAATAAATATTTCGTAATGTTTATAATCAATGCAATCTAAGACCACAAAAATATTTACAAAATATTTAAAATAAGCCTTATAAATATTTATAAATATTTTATAAATATTGTGTGCTGTTTGGGATGATTATAATTCAGACATTACACATTCAAAGAATCCATATAAATCTTCAAAAAAATTATGAATTAACAACTTCCAGTGATTGATAGGCATTTATATTTTTGCCAAAGATTTATATTTTTCCTTTTTATGCAAAATTCTCATAATTAATAATTTGATGATAAGGAAGATTCTACTTGACTTTTGCGCGCGATTAGTCATACTTCGGCGGAACGTGAATCGCTTTAGAAACTAGGCTGATGTTAAAAATACGGATGATCGACGCCAGTGGATCGATGTTCCGGATATAGAATGATGCTGCTAATTATCGCAGCCGACCAGCAATGACCTTGCCACTTAGTAATTTTTTCAGGGGATTATGTACCTTGAACGGATAATATTGTTGCTGCGACATCTTGGCTTCTTTCTTTTCCCGTAACGGTCAGCAGGTTTTTTTCCCAGGCTACCTGTAGCTAGATTATGTATACCTGGCGAAACAGATCTCATGTCAGCAATAAACGGGCGGATGCGTCATCGACTCACCGACTCGGCACTATCGTTTTTTCACGTTTCACGTGAGTCGGCGTGATCGCGACTCACGATCATCTAACGATCAGAGGCCGGTGCGGTCGAGAACTTGTCATTATGTTTCGACCAAACTTCAATTAACTTGTGGTGCTTTCCAGCACGAGACGCAAGGTGTTTAAATTTCCATTTTAGTGAGATAAGTCGACACAAACACCATTTTATCTTTCTTGACATTCAGTGAATAACAAAGATAGAAGGGCACTTGTATCGATTTTTGTATCACGTACTAAATGGAAAGCATGCACAGTGTAAAATACATAATGATAACACACATGATCATTTTGTCTTTGTTTAACATTGGAAAACACCCTATAAGCGCAAAATGTTCCTAGAATGTTACATGAATATTATTAAAAAAAAATTAAAATAATGTTATTATAATATTTCGAAAATATCATAAATATTTTTTTAATATTACAGGAGTATTCTATAGAGGTTATATGTCCACTTATATAATAAACCTAGGTATTATATTTTAATATTCCTGAAACATTATTAAAATATTAATAAATATTAATTATTTTTAATTTTGTGCAATTTGAATTCACAATCCAGTAACGAAAAGTTCTTATCAGTCTATGCTGCATCTTGTGCTAAAAAAACGTTTCAATGTGATTTTAAGTACATATCCAGTTCTACAACTGAGAGCAAAAATCATTTTTAGTTTTTAAACGTATACTTATACTGAACAGATGTAACAGTTTTACAAATTAAAGTAAATGCTGTTATAATACTTTCTAATGTTTATACGATATTACAGTAACATTAAATAAATGTTACTTTTAATAATCATATAATATTATTAGGAGTGGACATATAACCATCCATTAATATTTCAGGAATATTATTTAATATTATATAATTTTAGTAAAATATTATTAAAATGTTATATTTAATATTCTGAGAATATGCCTAAAATATTATTTAATATTAAATAATATTATGCGCTTATAGGTCTGTCTCATCTGTGTTTCTTATTGAAAATCCTTGATCAATTTATCAGCGTCTAAATCTTTTTCTTATTCTTACTCCGCCTTAAATTTTATCTTCTTCTCTAAACTGCTTCTAAGAATTAAAAAAAGATAAAGAATAATTTAAACCGAGATTAAAATTACATTAGCAGAAATGGACCCAAGTTTGATTCTCTGTATAGTACTTATTATACGTATATATATGTCATTAAAATATGTATCATTTCTTGCTATTTAAGACAAATTATACAATTAAAATGTCAATGCGTAGATTCCCAGACAGCACAGAATATTTATGATAAATATTTATTAATATTCATTTTTTTAAATGTTATATAGATACTTCATACATATTTTATATAAAGTTTTATTCGAAATATTATTAAAATATAGACTAAATATTTTATGCATTATTTATAATAAATATAAATAAATATTTCTAATAAATATTTTTTACTTGGATTATAATGTCTCATTAAGTATTTTCATAGTATTTACTGTAACATTCATAATAAATATTTCATCATATTTATAATAAATGTTTATGATCTGTGCAATCTAAGAGACCACAAAAAATATTTACAAAATATTTAAAATAAATCTTATAAATATTTTGTAAATATTGTGTGCTGTTTGGGTTAACTTTAATTTCCATTTTAAGTTTTATTATTCTTTATCTTCTTCAACCACCTTGATAAAAATAAAAATTGGAGTAAGTGTAAAGGGAGAATAACAGTGGCGTGAATGAAGTTTTCAAGAGGCGAAAATTGAGACAACAAAAAATAAAAGAGAAGAATTTATGCTTTTTTTTTACGTTTGACTAGCTCCAATTTTTATTTTCACAAGGCAAGATTAAATCTACATTGACCGAATGGACATCAATCGATAAAAAATTAATTAATCGGAGTTTGGTCGAAGTTTCCTGGAGTTCCCTTGGGATTAAGTACGTTGGGTGCTTAATTGGCATACCCGGTGATCCGTCATCGATCATCGGGTCGCATCGTCGGCTCCGAGCGACATAGATAGGATAGGGAATAAAAAGAGGACGTGAACACATTACCGAGTTATATGACCGAACTGGGGGACACTCTCTGTCGCTCTCCTTACCGGTCTCTAGCTCCTGTCGGTGGAAAAACTCGGAGTATTCGGACGCGCAGAGACAGACACAACCGATCCGAGCTGTGCGAGCACTGTGAGCACTACTGTGAGCGTACCGAGTCGCTGCAACGGGCACACCCACTTTCACGTATCGCGTCATCGTCCACGGCGGTCCACGGCTTCCTCAAGGCTATTACGAAAGCGATTGCGAAAATCCGCGCACGCGGCAATTACGTTGCCGAATAAGAAGAAGGCATGACTTTTCTCTTGTCTCTATCTCTTTCTCTAAATCTCATCTACTTTCTCAGCTGCATCGCGCGATGCGCTCGCGCGCGCAAATGTATTCAAGATTTCTCGGATCGGCGATGAGATTGCGGTCGATGGAAATTAAAATTGCAAAGGATTGACGCAGGATTGACGCTAGACCGACGTTCGAGATGAAAGCGAGCTTCTCTACACGTGTTAGTCGATTGTAATAAATATAACCTCAATTCGGCACAAGTTTGCAATAGAGGTTTGTTTATTTTTTTCTCTTTTTTTTCTATAAATGTCTGTCCGTCTGAGAAATTACTCTGGTCGATATTTATAATTGATTCTTATATTTAAGACCGTCTTAAGTATAGTCTTAAGATGTCACAATTACAGCTATGTTAATATTCTAAAACATCAAATACTTAAGGCCTGTGGATCCACTCTAATGTAAAATTAATCTTAATCTTAGTTTATATATATTAACTTGCTCATTTTGTAATTCTAAAGATAAACAGTAAGTCAAATCAAGATGTTGATCTTACATTGATGGAACTGAGCCTCGAATTCTGAGAAAGATGAAAAGTCAGTTGAACCAAGATTAAGATTAAATTACATTGATAGAAATAGATGTAAGATAGTGTTAAAAGTCTCTGTAATTATTTCACTTGCTTTAGCAGCCTTTCTGACGACTTACAATGATGAGCAATCTCATAGACGCACACTGGTTTCCCTTAGCATCCCAGGGAAATATTTACTCCATGACCAAACTGTGCTCGCCTAATAGTTCCAACAAATTATTAGTGGCGTCTTTAAAAAGAAAAATATACTCCTGCGAGTACCATCAAACGCAGGAATTTCTAAGACCTATGGTGAAGGAATTATTGTTCACATACATTCCCAGTATGTAAACTATTTTATTCAAGAATTGTAGAAGATAGCGCACGAAATGTCATATCATTTGGTTTATATATAAAACATTTACTTTTAATATATAAAATTATTACAGAACTAATACAAGATTTATCATTACAGTCTGACAATTAGATAACTAAATGGTATAACATTTCATATGCCATTCTGTATCTTCTTTTATAAATTCTTTGACTAGTAGCGTTATGAACAAATTTGTTTTTTATCTTAGGTGGTGCAGAGATTATTTCCATCGATGCTTACAACAAGTCCGACACTGGGGATAGTTTTGTGATAGGCATAACAATCATGAAGGCTAGCACAGACACAATAGAAAGGTACTTGAACATATACACGGAGGGTGCAGTAGACGGCGAAGGAGACGAAGGTAGCTCGATCGAAGCCATAGCGCAGAATTGTCTCATGGTGGAACTGTCGTACACTCCTTACCATTTGTATCATACCGTTTTACCACAACAAAATTCTGTACAGGAGGTACATTAGCAATATCAATCAGTTTAAATTGTCAATGAATTACGTTACCAGAAGCCTTTTCTTTGTCTCTACATTGGACTGCACTAAGACTGCTTCCCTTTTAGGAGACACAGTTGACACAAACGTCATTTTATCCTTTTTTGCATTCGATGAATAACAAAAAAATAACACTTGTGTCGACTGTCTTAAAAGAAAGGCAGTCAAAATCTTTCTATTTTACTTTTTAAATATATATATAAATATATTTTATATATATTTATTAATATTTTGTATATGTTTTCATATCACAGTCAAAGTGTTAACTAAATGTATACACTTACTGCAGTCTGCTGTAGTACATAAATATACATGTATACTAACTAAAAGTATATATATTTACTAAAGTTAACGCTTTGACTATGACATAATACATTTCATTTTAGGTACAACGAGTGTACACTAGTTTAGTTGCAAAGAACAGACCTAATTATTATTACGATTTCTACTGCTTTATAGCATAACTCGAAATTTGCAGGTAGTTTGGCTAATATCTGGGAGCGATTACAGGATTCATATGATAAGGGAAGATAAATTAAGTCACGTTTACAGCGAGTCCTCTATTGAAAAATATTTCCCGGAGCTGCATGACATCCAAGCAATCGCGCTATGGATTAATATTTATTATTATGACAATTATAAGCGGTTCGTATAATTAAAAAAAAAATCGAATTCCGTTTTTTTTTTTATCAAGACTTGATATACAATCTTACGCATATAGGAGAGTCACCGCCGTTGGTTGTGAGTGCGGTCTAGTCAAAGTTGCCATCGTAAACGTGAATGATCTACAAGTTTCTCGAAGCTGGCTGCTAAGATACGACAAGCCTGTACCAAGTGTGATAGTATTCCCGCATAGCAACACCATTAGTAAACCAGCCTTTGCAAATGTCAATTGTAAATATTTTAGGTGTATCGTTTATGCATGTAGCACAATTTAAGACTTTAAGATAAAAATTACAAAAAAATTTCAGCTGAGGAATTTGTCTCAAAGGATGACGTCCCAAAATTAAATGTTATTATTTCAAGTACAAATAATGCTGTCGTCTTTAAGTAAGTAGTTTTTAATTAATAGGTATTCTTTTACAAACAAAATACAAGTGTTTGTCACTAAATAAAAGAAGGGCTACGAGCCAATTATAATGTAAAATATTTAATAATTTAAAATTCGTACATACAAACGTTTCGACACCAATCGGGTCATTTTCAATGTAAAACAACAAACAATATTACATAAATTATCGAAAAATTCGGTCACATTATAATGTCCAGTAAAAACGTCGGTTGTATTCGTAATATGTATGTAAAAATTCCATATGTAAAAACTTTTCACAATTCTACAATCCAAGTGTTTGTCTTTCTATAGAGATATCTTGCAACATGGGATGAAACAAGATGTGATATTAAGCGGCAGTGAATCGTCGGATTGTATTCTGTGCTGTTGCATAGCGGACATAAATATGGATGGCCAAAACGAGATTTTGCTTGGTACTTACGGTCAAGAGGTCCTGATCTTCGCGTTAACAGGCGACACGTGGGAATTAGCCACCAGAAAACTATTTGACGCTCCTGTACACTCTATAAGCTACATGGACATAACAAACGATGGAATAAAAGAACTGATTGTACTCACACAACGAGGTGTACACATATTACAGGTTCGTGATACTTTTTGTACATTTAGATACATTCTTTTAAGTGAATGACGTATACATTTTCTATTTTTCCATATAGCATAATATAGCTGACATCCGAGCAAAGTGGAAGGAACGTTACAAAAAATTATTTAATATATTAGCTCAAGAATAATTATATTTGTATTTGAAAGGTAATATCCTATATATTTTATATATTTATAATTTATTTGTAATTTTTAAATAAAATAAAAGATGTAATATTTGTTAAAGATTAAATGTATAATAAAATAAAAGATGAAATATATCTGCTAAATTATTTTAAAGTGATAGAAGGATTAGTCTTTTTCGAACTATTTTTGCGCTTTTCGAAAGAAGCGCCATAAAGCAGCCAATCACGGATCTAAACGGAGGAACGCGTGCGTCGTACGTGACGTAAACGTACGTGATTGGTCGTCAATCGGAGTCGCACTTCACGCGGCCATGCAAATCCGCTCCGAATCGGTCCGCGGGGAACGGAGTCTCGTGACGTTTGTGACAGTTTGTCACGCGCACGTGTTCGCGAGCGGTCGCGCGTTCGTCGGCTACGTTCAGAGCGGACGGATCCTTGCCACCGCTGCACCGCTGGGCTGCCATGACTGGCCGCGTTGATCCCGCGCGAGGAAGTACTGCTAATGATCGATACATCGCCGTGTTCGCGTTGCCGCTGCTGCCCGGCACCGATTGAGATCTGGACCGCCAGGTGACTCGGATCGAGATCCGTGATTCGCGATGACGAGCAAGAAGAGTCACACCCTCCGCATAGAGTCCGAAATCGATCGGAATCGCGAGGATGGCAACTGGAAGAAGGTTATACAACTCGCGGATCATCTAAAAGTGCAGTACCCCAGCAACGGTAAATGTTTCTCCCTCTTCCCCCCCCCCCCCCCCCCCTCTACATCTCTCTGCCCTCCTCGGTTCCATCGTTTGATCTGGCCTGATCTGGTCTGATCGGGGCTGTCTCTCCCACGTATGCTTGCAACAACAACGTCCCACTATTTTCTACAAGAGAAAGAGAGACAGACAAATGGAAGGAAAAATGATGTCACGTCACGTAAAGATCAAGGATATTCGCAGTCTTCGTGAACGAAATGTCACGCTCTTTCTGTTTAATTATATATCGAGTTATATGTATCCTCGATGTTTTGTTTCTGCGATGTTTTGCACTATCATTTATGCTGTTTTTATTCCCGTAATTGCTGTTTCGCGTAGCAAGCACGCAGAGAGAAAATAATATTTGTATAATAATACAGCCTTTGATATATTGCAAGAAAATTAATGAAATATTGCCGAGCGTTGCCGAATATTTCTTTCAAGCGATACTAAATATTCAAAAAGTTCTATTTTATTAAATATTTACATATGTAGTTTGTATAAACACACAGATAGGATTTTGTAGCATCTTAATTTTGCTCAATAGAATGTCTGGCGAATTTCTTGAGCGGAGAAGCAAGATTGGAGAGTTTTTTGGAGCAAACTCCACCGATAGACGCTAATATTGTCAAGGCACGAAATGGACTGACAGAAACAAGGAAATACTTGTTGCTAGCTGCTAATGAAAAGGATAAACAGGTACTGTAACGTCATGAAAGAATAGTGTGTCTGATAGAAAATAAGAGTCAATCGTGTCTGATTGGTTTGCTTCTAATAATGCCATTTCAGGCGTTAGTCGTTCTGGATGCTCATCTGCTACTTGGAAAACTTCACTATGCGATGGGAATGTACGAGGATGCGATTCATCACTATCAACAAGCTGAACTAGATACACTCACAGAAAAGCAATTACCTTGTCGAAGTTTACGTATTATAGCAGAATCGTATGCAATTAAAGGTTTGCAATTGACAACTATTATGGTTTCTTCCTTCTGATGATAGTAGTATGTTTTAGTGCAATATTTAAAAAGGTACACATAACAGCTTGCTTTATAGTTTTTCTGTGTTTTCTCTCTTAACAGTAGTTTTTTTGTTTGATAGTTATGTTGTTAGATAAAAAAATATCTATATATATATATTTATATATATACATATACATCGTTTTATGTGCAAGATTTGCATTGAACATAGGCATTTCATAATAGATAGTATAAATTGAAACTGTATACTTCGACAATTCTATGCATATATATTGTCTTTCCCTTAGCGTGTCCATGCACTAATTTTAGTAACGAATTGATTAGACACATTTATTTAATTCATAAATTTCTTATTATCCAGTATATTCATTTATTACTATGGCTTGTGTATGATTTAGAGAAAGAAAGATCGTTTACTTTAGACACTGACAAACATTTATCCTGCCGAAGACTGCGCATTATAGCAGAATCATATGCGATCAAAGGTTTGTATGCTTGTTTGCTTCGTTTTGCTTGTATCTATTTAGAAATTTATTTAATTACTGCACATTTAATATGTATTGCACACTTTACAATAATATCCACTTTATGATAATATAGAAGCTTGCTTGTAACTGCTTTTATAAATTTAAGAACATACATCAGCATGTTATCTCATTTATGTATTTTTTAATATATAGAATTTTCAAAAAATCTCTTAAGCGGGATAAACAAAAGTTCTATGGTTTTGCTTCTTTTGATATTTAATTTCATCTACTTGTTTCTATCGAATACAACTAGATTTAGTTGCGATGAGTTTGGGGCAAGCACAATATGAAGATCGTTATTATTCACAAGGAATGAAGCTATAAGTTTTGTGAAGTATTTCGTCACATGTTTCTGCCTACTAAGATTGAAAATTTTAATTTTATTTTGTACATTAAATTTAGTTTTTTTTTTAACATTGTCATAAACGTGTCAGTATTCCCTGATTGATAATAATATTGTAAACTGTTACTCATGTCAGGTCTCTGTCTGGAAAGGCTACCACCACACTCTAAGTCGAAATATAAGATTACAGAATGGCAAGAACAGATAATCAAGTGTTACGAAATTTCTGGTGACTTGACGTTGGTGTATTTGCAGGAACAAGACAAAATTGCTATGCAGCAACAAAATGGTATTTCCACTATAAATACGAATAATACAGGTAATTGACAGAGTTTAATCCGATAAAAAATATATATAGTTTGTAACATTTTAATGTTTCTTCTTTTTCTTTGTAGGTACATACTCCACACCAACTCCAGTTTCTACAAAGCATATCGGTCCCATTTTGGAAACTGCGCTACAGAGAGCGCCAATATTGTATATTCAAACCGGCAACATACAAGCCGCTGTTAATCGTTATAGGTATGTGCTAATTATACAGGGTCATCGAAAAGTATCGGACCCCCCTAATATCTTCAGTTAGAATGCATTTTGGAGAAAATGTCCAATAGCAAAGTTGTATGGTTTCAAGCGAGGAGTAAGATGATGACCTTGACTTTGATCTTGACCATGTCCTTTAAGGTCATTTCAAGGTCAACCTTATTTTTTTAAATGGAATCCCCTACATTTTATTGCATATTTTTATAGCTTATCTCGAGAGCTTTCCAGAACACTATAATAAAATATTTTTTCATTAAGTACTTTTTGAGTTATAAAGGTTTGAAGTTAACAATTTGTTAAGTGGCGTGTGATTCCGGCCAGTTAAGGCAAGAGTGGCGTGTGGGTCCGGCCAGTTAAGGCAAGAGTGGCGTGTGGGTCCGGCTATTTATAGTATAATATACTATAATATAGTATAATATACTAAATAATATTTTACAAGATTTACATTTTGTGTCAAAAAATTGTTAACTTCAAACCTTTATAACTCAAAAAGTACTTAATGAAAAAATGTTTTATTATAGTGTTTTGAAAAGCTCTCGAGATAAGCTATAAAAATATGCAATAAAATGTAGGGGGTTCCATTTAAAAAAATAAGGTTGACCTTGAAATGACCTTAAAAGCATGGTCAAGATCAAAGTCAAGGTCATCATCTTACTCCTCGCTTGAAACCATACAACTTTGCTATTGGACATTTTCTCCAAAATGCATTCTAACTGAAGATATTAGGGGGGTCCGATACTTTTCGATGACCCTGTATAACTCCAGTTCTTGTATAAGAAACTTTTTTACGGCTTATTAATTAACAAAAATATATATAGATACTTGTCATAATATTAATTTTAAGAAAAATATTTGTTATAATGATATATATAATTATTACCAAATATAATTTTTTTCATGGATAGCTTATATAATCTGTTTCAATTTTAACAGGGAGATTTTATCTGCTGTTGAATCTACAACTACTCAGAGTCTGCGAGTAACTCTGACCAGACAGTTGGCGGAAGTGTTATTACGCGGCATAAGCGGTACTGATTACAAACCACCAGACGAACAAACTGACACAATGGGTATGATAACAAATATACTATATATCCACATAAATATAGCGGAATATTCTGAAGAAGAAAAATTTATTCATATTAATATCGCAGCAGCCGTGAGTAATAGACGGATAAATCATTACTCAGGCGCCAATCTGTCGGATTCGCCGTGGAAACCAAAGAAGTACGCGGGACCAAATATGTTCGTCCCCAGGAACGAGTACGAGGAGTCGATTCTGCTATTGTTGATCAGCGAGGCGATGGCGGTAAGAGACGCCGTCCTCAGTCAATCGCCTGAATTCAAGGAAGCCAGGATACACGCGTTTGAGAACGCCACTGCTATCTACGATCTACTCACGGTTGTCGTTGTCAGATGGAGTCAAGTGGAACTTTTACATGAGGTTGAGATTTTCTCTCTTTTTTGGAAAATCCTATTCATCTTATTAGACACCGTTGTTTTAATGATAATTTCATATATTATTCGATATTTAATATTTTAGTCTTTCGAAAGAGCAATGAAGTTCTCTCATGAGGAAGTACACATATGGACGCAGTACGCGCTATGCCTAATAAGCATGGGGAGATACATGCACGCGTATAGAGTTTTGAAAGTAGTCGCCAGGCTATCGCCTCAGAAAGTAATGCCCTGTCTGTTGGCGGCGAGGCTATGTTACGAGCAATTAAATATGGTAAATAAACCATATTTCTCATTTATATCTCTCATTTATACTTCTCATCTATATTTAAAATAAAATATTTAAAAATAAAAAGCATATTCCCACGTTGACGATTTTGAATAGATAAATGAAGGTATCGAATGGAGCCAAAAAGCTCTGCAACGAGAGATGGCGAGTCCACAGGGGATGCAATCTAGATGCCATTTGTACATCGGAATCGGCCACAGCATGCTCTCTACAAACACAATTGTGAAGCAGGACAAAGTAAATCACACAAACACCGCGATGGACTGCTTTCAAAAGTACGTATTTCTCGCGTAGCTCAACAACAATTAAGAAACGACATTCTCGTAGATTTTTTTCTTAATTGATTAATAAAAGATCGTGTATTCTCGAATAGAGCGCAACAGTGCGATCCCAACGATCATCTGGCCGAGTATTACCTGGCTCATGAATATGCGATAAACAGACAAATAACCGACGCCATCGTACACGTGAAAATTGCACTGAATCTACGAGCAGAACACATTCCATCATTGCATTTATTCGCATTACTCCTGTCGGCACATAAGCAATATTCTGAAGCATTACATGTGATAAACAGCGTACTAGAGGAATATCCGGATAACTTGAATTTCCTCTATGTGAAAGCGCATCTCGAATTGCGAAGCATCGGCGGTGTCGATGCCTTATACACCATCAGCCACATGCTACATCTGTGGAAGAGTCTTTATGAGGATCAGACGAACGTTAATTGTAACGAGCAACAGAGCGAGAAGCGCAGCGAGACTAGAAGCGTCTTTCAGCTTTACACGTCGGAAATGTCCGATAAAGATTCTAGTGAGTTATATACGTCGTGCACGCAATGTAGATAACATTGGATAACATTAAGTAGAAATAACAAACGGATTGTGTCATTTTATAAACAGATTAAATCATTTAAGTGCGTTTTCCATTAACGTATCCCAACATTTTGTTAAACAGAAATTTAATTTAATAATTTTAATACAAAATACGATAGGCCCTCCACACAAGAATCTCCGAAAAATCGATTGATCTCACAAAAGGCGACCATTTCCGATAGGTTCCCTGCATGCGCAATCATTAGCCGCTTCGAAAGTCGAGCAAGCTCTTTCTGAGGTTGCCTCGTCAATTAGCTCATTCACACCAAAGCCAGGGCCGCAAAGAGCATGGCTACTGCAATTGCAGATCTGGCTCCTGCTCACCGAGGTTTTCCTTATTCTGGACCAACCGAACGGCGCTGTTCTGTCTCTCCAAGAGGCTACCAACATCTTCCCATTGAGTCATCACATTATGTACACGGTATAGTTCGAATCTCCTCACCATTATCCGTGTTCGATGATTTAGATTAAATGATTCATTGAGTGATTGTTATAGTAGCATTGTATGATAATCAAGTATCATTATCTTTTTATAGCGTGGCCTTCTGCACGAGTACAAGTTGGAGTATACGGAAGCGAAGCAATGCTATCAAAACGCTGTTTCAATTAATCCTTCGCATATAAAGAGTTTACAACACTTGGTAATAATTGTTGCGCTACATGTACTAACATATATTTTATACAACTTTTTATATATATTTTGTACGATTTTATAAACGTATAAATCTAATACTATTTCTACCTGATCTATTTGCAGGGTCTTATTTATCACTATTTGGGTAGTCAGAGACTGGCTGAGAAAACCTTGAGGGACGCCGCGAAAATCGATCCAAATTCACATCAAACTTGGTATTACATAACTTCAATTGTACAGTAACATAAGATTATCGTGACGATTTATCTTTGTGGCACGAGTCAATGGTCATTTATTATCTATAACGATTTCGCAATGATAACATATCTGTACTAATTGGGTAATCAGTTATCTTAAGAATCGCGATAAATTGAATATCAAGATACGAATAGATTTGATGCACGTGTCTTATCGATTTTGTTCTTTCTTGATATTAGTATTTATTTCCTTATATAGTTATAATCATATATTACATATAAATTATTAGTTTATTATATAATATATATTATTATTTAATGTTATAAATTATAAACGGTACATAAAAAGTGTTATATTTCAGGTACAATTTGGGAATGGTGTTGGAATCACTGGGCGAGGTGGAGGCTGCCAGCGACTGTATGGCAACAGCGTTGGAGGTTGAAACGACAAATCCCATTTTGCCGATTCTATCGATACCAGTGACCTTTGAGTGAATTAAGGGAATAAGATTCGACGAAATCACGGTTTATTCTTTCTCTATATGCGCGTTCGTAATTTCCGCGGGCATTCCCTCGCCTTCCCGTCAATAGTACCTGGACACGTTGTACTATTGTATAAACTCATTGTTAAAAAAAAGAAAAGAAGAGATACTTTAATTGTACAAAATAGTTACAATCGATGTAATAAATTCGAATAAAGTCTTACCTCCAAAATGTCAGACAAATTCGCGGAACGTAACGTGACCATTTCGTAGAAGGATCTTTTTCGCGGTAAAGTAATCCCACTTTAATTCAAAGCTATATCTACCGCAGCGGTGTCGCATGTCTCGCCGCATTGTGGATACGATAAATTTCAAATACTCTTATCCGATACGAACTTGTGCACAGCGGCGAGTGCCATTTCGTATTCACATATTTCTACTCGGGCAGCATGTAGGAGTGAACGTCTAAAGAACATAGAATTTTCTGCGCTTGCAAATATGTGTTGGCAGCGCGTTTTGTTTCAGAGCTATTATTTCAATTATGTACTTTACTCGTTATTTTAGAACCCGTTATCTGTAAGATTGTTGCATTTTCGGACGGTACGACGTCGCGCATTTACGACGATGCGCGCGACAGTACGCATACGTGGTGGCCCAATTTGCGCGCGATGCGCAAGCACATATTGCACGTATACGCGAAATCGTATCGTAGGTACGTATATATACGTATATACGTGTAAAAGCGGATGCACGGACGAATGGGCGGACGGGTTCGGATCGGAAAAGTCTGATGTAATGCCTCTAAAAATGTAGTAATTTATTTTTATAGAAATCGATAAGGGCGAGATTTTATTGGAACGGTGTACGGCGGTCGATCTTCGTTTTCCCTCTATCTACTCGTTTTTTTTTTCTTTTCTCTCTTTCGCTCTCTGTCTCTGATAGACGAGTAAAGGAAATCTTCCCTCTCTTTTCCTCTCCTTCAAGCATCAGCGAACACGTACGTACATACGTTTTGCAGGCGCTACGCGTAATAACGGCTGCATATAGAACGCACGAATGACAGTCGCGTTATCGTTAAGAGGTATAAGCTATTTTCTTTTGTGTAATCGATATAATAATGTTATACATGCATGGCCTGGTTTCGCGCAGGGAAAACGCCTTGTGGATCGCCTTCGCCGGGAGGGTCGGCGTGTATTGACGCGTATGCAGAGGCACGGCACACAGCCGCTCGCGTTTCCTTCTCTAATTTCAAATTACATCAGCCGGGAAGTCATTAAGAAGTACGGCAATTTTTCGGCTGGTGGTAAAACCACGGAAACAAAGTGAGCGAGAGCCTAAAAAACATTCTAACGACGTTCTAACTTCCGGTGGATCTCGTTTTTTTCCTCTCGATCTTACTGGACGTCAAGTTTCTTATTTCTGGAAAGTCGAATAGGATCGGGTAATAAAAACAATAGTCATCGCGTCATAATTGCGTCTCTTGCGATAATCCGTAATGCGAATTTCACGTTAATTATTATTATAAGCTCGCGCGATTGTATTTTAATTAATAGAAGCGATACGCGCGTCGAATCAGAGAGAGAGAGAGAGAGAGAGAGCGACGTTGGTCCCGAGGCGCGAATTTAAATTACGCAGGATGTGCGGAAGACGAATGTTTAAATACGTAATGGAGATGCATATTACATGTCGCTCCGAGCTGAATACGGCGAGACGCGGCTTTATATTCAAGCTCTCCTTCGCATTTATACGTTTAAAGCTATATCAAGCTTATATCCATTTTCCTCTGCCTCATACTAACCCACATTGTAAGTATTCTTTAAATAAAGAATACTATAAGCGCACAGCACAGTATACAGATGCATACGTGCAATGTGTGCTGTTGTGTATCTTTCTCTCTGTATATATTGTGCATCCTGTCACCTCTATCCCTCTCTCTCTCTCTCTCTGTTTTTGTTTCTCTCTTCCATTTCCCCTCTCTCCACCCTTTTTATTCACATTAAACGTCCAAAACATGGAGCCTCCCACGTCTCACCTCACTCGATTGAACGTCGCTTTTAACCGGAGATTGAAACAATTCGAAATTTTGACGGTACTGTTCCGACGAGTTTGAATATTCGACGCCACGCGGAAAAGGCCTTTATCACCGAGCGAATTGCAAACGAATATCACAGAAATTATCGCTTGCTTCTCTTTTTTCTCTCTCTCTCTCTCTCTCTCTCTTTTACCGCGCCTAGGTATTGGGATATATTGCGCAACAAACGGAATTCCATTTTCCCTCTCTATCCCCGTCGGCGATCCGCCGCCACTCCTCATCCCTCCCACCCCCGTCCCTCACCATCCTTCGCGCAAGGACGCGAGGAATATCAATTTTTAACGGGCGATAGCGTGACCGTGCGAGAGACCGATGCCATTACGGTAAAATTAACATTCTTTACTGCGGCTCTCCTATTAAATTCCCTGCCTCCACCTGCCTACTCCACCGCCTGCCTGCCTGCCTACCCAACCACCTACCTACCTTCAGAAAACTCACCCCGGTACCAAGCGTCCCCGACTCTCGACGCCCTCGTTCTCTCGCTCGCGCACCCTCTCTCTCTCTCTCTCTTCCCTCCCCTCTGACCCCTTCGTCCCGTAACGAGATTACCGCGGTCGTACCGTTTCGCCGTCCCGTTCTATCGCGTGTCGCATTGCGCGTCCTAGCGTGCGCAGGCTCGACGCACGGCGACGCGGCGCGGCGCGGCACGCCGCGCCGTGCCGTGCGGTGCCGCGTCGTCATATGCAGCGGCGAGACTTTTCCGAGAACCGCTCCTCTCCGCTCGAGAGAGAGAGAAAGGAGGAGGGAGAGAGAGAGAGAAAGAGAGAGAGCGAGCGGGTGGGCCCGACCCCTTCGAGGGAACTACGTCAATGACGTTAGCCTTTGACGACGCTCCGTTCGACGAAGCGCCGGCGACGGAACCGCAGCAGCGCGGCGCGGTTCGACTCGGCTCGGCTCGGCGCCGCATCGATTTTTGCCGCGACGCGGCAGCGTTTCCGCGAAGCGTCCCGTTTATGTGTTAACACGTACACACCCTCGTACGTACAAGTCGGGGTAATACAATATCGCGTCCCTCGTTAGCGCATTATGCATTACGCGGAGCGGCACGGCGACGCGTAAAAAATACAATCGACCGGCGTCGGCTGGTTTTCCCGGTTCACCGTTTTTCCTCCCATTCTCTTCCACCCCGGTAGGGTTCTCTTTCTCGCTCCCC
Source organism: Mycetomoellerius zeteki (assembly GCF_001594055.1). NCBI lineage: Eukaryota > Metazoa > Arthropoda > Insecta > Hymenoptera > Formicidae > Mycetomoellerius > Mycetomoellerius zeteki. The sequence goes on along the minus strand of NW_017257851.1, from coordinate 115,264 downwards.
TTTCGCGAAATAGCGGAAATGGCGGATGACGAAGGATCGGGATCACCGGGATTAATAATAATGTAATGGGTGGAAATAAATAAAAAAAAATGTCACGGGGGATAATTATTTTTTTTTTCTGCATAACGCGCGCACGCCGCCGCTCTAATTACCCCTATCGACGACGCGTCGGGCGCGTCCGCCGCGCCACCGAGCGCGCGTAACCGCGCCGCGTCTCCGGAATATATCGGTCACGGTCACAACGACGGAGCGGTTAACAATTCATCGGACGACACACACGCACGCACACGCACACACATATACATACGTACAGCGGAGCGGTGCGGACAGCGAGGTGTTCCTGGCCGTCGCGTCGCCGTGTTCCTGGCCGGAGCCACGCCAGTAGCGATCGATATACGCGCGCTTTTGCGAGAAAAGAAGTTCGGTATTCCTCTCGACGAGCGCTCATCCGCCTCCTCTCCTCTCCTCCCCCTCCCCCGAGAGAGCGTCAGGTCGCCGCCCGTTAGCTCCCTCCGTTGTATTCGCGTATTATCTCGCGCTGCTTATGTTGTTTTTTACACGAGGAACACACTAATGCAGCTTCTACCAATGTAGTTTAATTTTAATCTCGGTTCAACTAACTTTACATCTTTTTCTAATTTTAAGAATTAGAAAAAGATGAAGAGTAAAGAAACGGTCGTAAGTCATGAGAGAGTCAAAATGACTTTATTTTGACGTCACGAAAGTTAAAATGATCTATTATTATAAAATTTGATTGTTTATTGACGTTAACAAGCAAAATGAAGTTATTTTGATTTTTTGTTGACTTTCGTGTGCACCTTCAGTTGTATACCGGTCTTTGTATCCTTCAACAAGATCGGTACATCTTCGTTATTAGAAGAGATGTATTATAGCCAATGTAGATATCATGATCCATTCTTAATCCTTACAATTACAAATCCTAGACAGCACTGATTTAACAACATAAAACATAAACATCTGATTTAAAAATGAATATGTTTCCCTTCACTGAGGGGTGCATGTCAAACTCACTGCACATCAAGATAATTTGAAAAAGATAGTACTTCTGTTATCTAAAATAAAGATGTTGATAATACAATGTTGATAATACTAATTCTAATAATCTAGATAAAGATAAGATGAAGCCATTTTTTCAATTAGATAATTATACAGATAATTTTATATAGATAACAGCAAACACCGAGGAAGTATATCAGTCGCGACTGAATACTGATCGAGTTTGTTTCTGATACAGAACCAAATCGACGGAGCGAGCTGAATTTTTGACGCTACGGGTGCGCGAAAATGCTCTCTCCGTCCGTGTCCGTTCATCTCGGACACCATGGGGAGAATCGCAGCACGTCGGCGCACGTAGGACTAAACGTCGAAGATCGAAATCGCGTGGAAATTACGGCAATTTCCCGTTCTCATCGGAACTCGGAGGTGTCGGTCCGGCGATCGATCTTCCTTCCTGAATATAGCGTCACCCTGAATATATAGAAATAAGTACGCCCTGAACGTGGAGTCGCAACTGAAACTCGACTTCGTCGCGCCGCACGCTACGAGATCGAGCGGATTCGAGCGTCGTCGTGAAGTTCTCGCACCTGTCGCCCGTAATTCTCCCTCTTTCTTCGTCTGTCTCTTCTTTTCCGGACGAACGGCGACGGTGGCGAGTTTCTCGGAGACCGGCCTCCAGCGATTGTGACCAGCGTGTCTTCTTTTTACCTTGTCGCAGCTGCGTAAGGCCGGAATCAGACTACGCATTGAAGATTGAGGTTGAAGATCGAAGATTGAAATTTGACCAATAAGGACAAAAAAATTTTAGCTCCTTTCATTTCGATTGGTCAAATTTGAATTTTTCAATCTTCAATCTTAATCTTCAATGCATAGGCTACGTTTACACCGTGCATTTAGGCCGCGGCTTATACAATAGATGTCCTTGTTTATCCTGTAGGTTAAACAAAGACACCTACCGTATAGGTCGCGGAATAAGCGTACGGTGTAACGTAGCCATAGTCTGATTCCGGCCTAAGTATGGCTATGTTTACACCGTGCATTTAGGCCGCGGCTTATACAATAGATGTCCTTGTTTATCCTGTAGGTTAAACAAAGACACCTACCGTATAGGTCGCGGAATAAGCGTACGGTGTAACGTAGCCATAGTCTGATTCCGGCCTAAGTATGGCTATGTTTACACCGTGCATTTAGGCCGCGGCCTATACGATAGATGTCCTTGTTTATCCTATAAGTTAAACAAAGATATCTATTGTATATGTCGCGGACTAAACGTACGGTGTAAACGTAGCCAGTATCTGCGATTACCGATTTCTAGCTGGAAACGCTCGCTCGCTCGCTCGCACGCGCGTGCGGCCGGCCGGCTTCGTGAAGAGGCGTGTTGAATTATTCACCGCAGCGCGCGACACAACTTGCGTTACTTGCGTAGACCACCTCCGTAACCGCCTTCGTAAAGATTTCAGGTCCTCGCCGGAAGGACTGGCCATAATGGGGTGGTACGCGACACCGGAATACGTATTGTTATTCGCGGTGAGAGATAAATAGATAGATATATACATAGCTTTATTTATCACGCGCTGTAGAATAAGTCCTCTCGAGCGCCAAGATATTTTACATTACAATAAGCATAAAGGCATACTATATACAGCAGCAAAAAGAAATATTAAAAAAAGAAAATATACATATACATACAATTGCAGAAAAATACGCGAGAAAAATAATACAATAGCACAAATAATACAAAACCAGAAATATACAAGAAAATTAATATAAAAATAAAAGAGATAGAGAGTTATAGATAGATAGTTCAATTTATTACGTGTTTATATAGGAAGATATTCTCTCGAGGGTCATAAAACTCAATCATACAAATGTTACTACAATGAATATAGAGTACATTTTTACATTGAGTTAAAAAACAGAAATGTATATGTATAATATAAAAATATATTATTATTTAATTAAGATAAAAGTGTGCATACGTATGTAGAAAATATTCAAGAAGGATTTAAGAAAAAGAGGTTGTTAATTACAAGTTGACACTAAGCAGGTAGACGTAAAATTGTTTTAAATGAACTCAGAGGTTTCATTTCGCAAGTCATTTGATAGATTGTTTCAAAATTCAGCCGCATAACATCGAGGTAGATAAATAATACAGAGAGAGAGAGAGAGAGAGAGAGAGAGAATCGCTATTTATTAAGCGCCCAGTACGAGATAATTTCCCTTGAAGCGCAAGAACCTCATGAATACGTATTATATAGATTATAACAGCACGCTACAATATAACGAAATAGTGCAGCTGAAAGTGCCAAGTACATGAAATTGAGAGATACAGCGACAGGAAAAACTGTTCAATAAAATAAATAAGCGAACGCAAAATAAACAAAAAACAAAGGAGGCCATGTACTCGGTCAAAATAGATGCTGCAAATATTTTGTACGAATATTACAATTTACAGTTCAAGCATAAAAAAATATATATATATATTTATATATACATAGTTCCACGAGGTATTTATATGACTCGTTAAACCTCGTAAAAACTCGGTAAAACGAACCGCAACGGCCTATCTCTGACAGTGACGGCAATGTCGATAACGCAAATTCACAAATCGGGTATAAATACAGTTTGGCCTCGGATCACGACGCGATATTTCTTTGTCGTCGACCACGGACGCGCTAAAATAATCCCTACGCCGAATTCGGTGAGACGGGAGGCACGGGTATTCCTGCGCTTTGCGTTTCGCCGCTGAAAAGCTTATTGCGACCGGGCGTGCGCACCCGATAATACGGTTAATCAGCGACGGTAAGGCGATAATCTCGTCGATTCTTCAAAGCGAATGCCTTATCGGCGAGCACGTTTTCCCGTCACGTATACGTACGAGAACGCAATGCAGAACTTTTGGAGAATATATAATCTATACGCGGGCAATACGAAGTAGAGCACTGCGAGGACGAGAGAGAGAGAGAGGGGGAGGGGAGAGAGACAGACAGAGAGAAAAGAGAGTGAGAGAGACCGAAACGGAAAGGCGCGAGTGCGAAAGAGAGAGAGAGAGAGAGAGAGAGAGAGAGATCGCAAGGGGAGCTTCTCCGCGTGTTCTCCCCTTATCTTGGTAGAAGTGTCTATACGGAAAGCAATTAAAGTACAATGTCATTTTATCGATAAACAGCCATTTATTGCTCCTGAACTATCAGGATGTAATCATTCCAATCCACCGCGCGATTACACGTTATCTGACACCACTGTCAAATTGCCGCACTGACACACATACCGGGAAAGTGCAAATAGATATAGGCAAAGCGACAGCGATGGAGGGGTGGGAGAAAGGAGTGAAACGAGCACTGCAAGAGCGACTGGTAGTCTAGAGAAAGAAAGTGAGAGAGAGAGAGGGGGGGGGGGGGGAAGAAAAGGCAAAATAGGAGAAAGGCAAAAGGAGTGTGGGGAAAGAGATGCAGAGGACAAGGGCGACGACGATTATGACGATGATGACGGTACGGCCGGGTACGATAAATTTTCACGCTTTGCACCCGGCTGTAAATTCCTCGAGAAAGTAGGAATCTGCACTTGGAAGCCAACTCGAGCCTAGAATAACGTGAAATTGATCCAGATCGATGCTTTGAGGAAGAAGAGAAGGTTTCAGATGAAAAAAAGGAGACGAAAAATGAGAAAAAATTATACTCTTCCTCGTTTCCTCTCTCTTTCTCACTCTCTCTTCCTCTCCTTCTAACTTCTTGCCTCGAGCAGATCCAATTTATGTCGTCCATGACAACGATAGGTTTCTTCCATGGTGCGGTTTTCTGCACTAAAAGGTCCTCATTCTATTAAAAATATAAAAAAATAAGAAAGAAGAGAAGACAATCGATAAGGGTGAGACGCCATGGCGAGAGGAGAGGATCGGTTTGTATTACGGAATAAATTTAAAGGAGAATCATTAGGTGCGAAATCTCCCACGTCACACGTGAGACCGAACCGCTGCTTTCGTCGCCCTTGCCGATTTCGCAACAACGCAATTCAAAGAGCCCTGCAACGAAAACGAATGGAGGGTATCAGTAAAGCCTATTCTATAATTGCGTAAGCGTAGTTGCAGCGGAAGTCGTAGTTGTAAGAATTCACCAATCACAGCCGAATACGAGGATATTCGACTGTGATTAGTTAATTGTTACAATTACAATTACTTGCAATTACGTTTACGCAATTATAGAATAGACTTAATTCATTTCTATCGACGTGTAGGGTGGCGGACAAAATACTTTTAATTTATACAGAATGTGTTCATTATAATCTTAACTGGCAAATGTTTCGAAAATTTGTAATTGTACGAAGAAACATTCTTTAAAATAATATAAAAGAGAACGTTATAATTGTACGTCTTTTTTTTATACCATACAATTTTTATTTCAAACCTTTTTTGGTAAAAAAAATTGCATATTTTTAATTATTTGCTCGTTAAGATCAGAATTAATTACTCTGCGTAATTTTTTTTTTTTAACAAAATTAGCACAAAGTTATCGAATTAATTACTAAAGTTTGCAAATTAAATTGAACAGTATGACATTTCGCGTACCACCCTGTAGATTCAGTTTAATCTCGGTTTAACTTACTTTTTATCCATTTCCAGTTTTAAGAATTCTAGGAATTACATATAAAAAGTAAATTAATTCGTGATTAAAGTTAATCCACGTTGGTAGAAATGGAGGCAAGTTGGCGATGCCGATCGTCATCGGTCGATAACGAAGTGCGACGAAACGGCAGCAATCTGAACCGCACGGAGCACCAGGATCGTCGAAAGAGTGATCGAGAGACGAAAGAACGAAAAGAAAGAGCCGTCGATGATTCGGGGATGCGGGGAAAAAGAGGGTGGGTAGCGGCCGCGGGATCGGTAGCGGAATTCAGGAGAGCGGGCTGCAACGACAGCCGTCGATCGGGGGAGGCGAAAGCGTAGAGTCCGTGGAGTATCGTGAAAGAAGGGAGTTCCGGCGGGGAAAGAACGAAAAGGGGGAAGGCAGGGAAGCCAGCAGGCTGCAGGCAGGCAGGCGAGCAGGCAAGCGAGAGGGAGACCGGTCGCGTATATCCGAAAAACGGCCGTTCGTCGTATTCGCAGCGGCTCTTCTCTCGCAGCAGTCGCAG
>NW_017257851.1:94460-108649 GCF_001594055.1 Mycetomoellerius zeteki | reverse complement strand
GTAAGGGGACGGCGTAGTGATATCCGGGCTGCGGAACCAGCGGCGGCCCACAGAGAGCCTCGCAGATCGAGAAAGACACGGTGGACTCCATTGCTGTCCCGAGTGCGTTTCTCGCCGGACTTGGTGTTCCGCCGTTATTGCGTGTCTGCTCGTGCACGGTTGACGAAGTTGAGTCTCCTTTCCGGCCCGAACAGCGAGCCGTTTTATTTTCCCACGAGCGTACGACCGATCAATCGACGTATCCCTGGGGATTGTGATTAAATACACTCTTGTTGTCCAGTGTGCGGGATAAACGCGTGTGTTAACGCGGGCCGAGCCTTCTCGTGCGTGACCGGAACGTGAAAAGAAACAAAAAAAGAGGACCCACAAGATGGTAAGTACTCCATCCGTTTGTGCCGCGACAAGTTTCTCGAGAAAGTAATCGCCGCGCGTGACGTTACGTGCTTCATTTCGTTCTACGCATATATTTCGTCGTCACCGTCATTATCGTTGTCGTAGTCGTCGTCATCATCGTCGTTGCCGTGTCTGGCGTTCGTCCGAGAGCCGTGCCCGCGAGGGCTCTCGGTTTCTCGCCGCATTGACGCGTCGCCGCCGAGCGCACGTGCGACGAGCGTAAACCGTGAAGAGATGCGCAATTTACGAGGTTACGCATTTGAACTCGCCCTCGGTCTCCATGCACTCCATCTTTCTTATCCGCCGGTAGAACGGATTTCCTTTTCTGGAAGGATCGGCGGGAGTCTCGTTCTCTCTCTCTCTCTCTTTCTCTCTCTCTCGCTATCTATACATCCGTCTCCCTCTCTTCGTCGACCGTTCATTGCCAGCCTTCGTCGGTCGAAGCGTACTTCGCTCATGCCGCCCCGGAGACTGCCCCGACTCCCCGCGGTTATCGATCCGGCATGGCCGTCTATACTTCTCCGTGCTCCTCGCCGAGTTTCTTCCGCAGCAACGAGGAAAATCTGCATCCGCGCGAGCGGAAGTAACGGCCGATCGATCGTCGCCGTGTGAGGGAGAGAGAGAAAGAGATACGTATGAGGAGCGAGGATAGACAAGGGAGGCTAAAATGCCTCGACGTTGCTTTTCCCTCTCACGTCGTTTGCCGGCGGATATTTCTATACTTCGGGAAGAGAGAGAGAGGGAGAGAGAGAGAGAGAGAGAGCGCTCTCTCGCGTTTTGCGACCTGACGCCGCGATGTGTTCCGGCGGGGCGAAATTGTTGCGTTTACGACCGGCTAGCGTACGTTAACGCGGAACGAGACAAATAGGCAATGGTTCGCCGCGGATCGGCTAATTTCGCTCGTCTATCCTCGCATCTTGCGGATCTTGTCCGCCTCATTGTTCGACTTGACGTTGGCCGTTGGATCCCCGCAATCGCGTTGCCCTCTTGGACTCGTCGAGATAATCGACGAGCGCCGTGCGACGGTTATCTTCTCGCTGCTCGTCCGTTCGTAAACTACTAAATTCACGGCCTTCGCGCCCGAGATCGAAACGCCGCCGCCAAGTTGCCTGTCCCACGATCCGCTCGCTGCTACACTTTCTACACTTGTCGATCAAACTGTTTTGTACTCGTATTTATAAGCTGCGTTCGGTTTTTAGCGCCTTCGGTGCTCCCATCCTCGTTTTATGTCTAGTGAACGATAAAGACAAAATGATTGACTGCGATCAGCAGAGTAAAGCTGCTTTTTCTGCTGAACGCAGTCTTTAATACGATTGATTATACATTTAGATACAATGAGGAGTTAAAGACAAAAACAATTATATTAAAGAATTTTACAACAGTCGCAAAGTTGCTTTATTCGTTGGACGTAGCCACTATAAGCGCTTGAAGCGTCAAAACCGAACGCACCCACATATATATATATACACATTAATACATTTTTAAATCGAGGGCAGAAGATATCGCGAGAGAGAAAGTGCAAAGTACGGACGAACGGAACAGATTTTAAAATTTTCTTTTTTTTCCGGTTATCGAGAGGAATATCCGATCTCTCACGTCATCCTTCCGATCGATGAATGCATCTACGCTTCGTTCCTCGCGACCTCGGCGAGATTTCGAACGAATCGAAAGACGCTGCAGTGGCGGCGACGTCGCCGTCGTCGTCGTCGTCGTCGTCGTCGTCGTTATCACACGCCGCGATCTTTCCTCTCCTTCGATCGCGGGCGTAGATAGATACCTATCGGAGCACGAAATACGAGACCGGAGCAAGCGAGCGAGCACGAACGCCCGACCGCTCCTTTTGCATAATCCATACGGGTCACCCGATACTCATCTTTAAGGGCGCTGCCGGGTTTCTCGTAACGCGTGCGTACGTGTGTTTCTGACGCTATAGGTCTGTTTTCTGAACTAGCGTACACTTTTAGAACTTCAACTGAAATAGATATAGACGTTTGATATTTTGGCGAAAGCGAGAAAGGAAGTCGTAGACTCGCAATCTGATTCAGGAATAAGAACGGACCTTTCGTATCTCTGCTCCTTTTTTTTTCTCTCTCTTCTCTTCTTTCACGCGACGCGTTTCTATCCGGCGATCAAACGTTAACGGCGATACATCTCGTCGCTCGCTATTGATTTTCGCACTCCCTCACCGTCGCTCCTTTTACGTTCCCTACGCGCCCGCCGTAACCCGTTACGCCAGCTCATCCCCCCCCCCCCCCCTCTCCCCTCCTTTCTTCCATGACGGGTTTTCTCGTTGACGACGTCCGAAGCGATTCACGTTTCGTCCGTTCAGCCTACGACACACGATGCACGTTTCTCCTGCTGTATTATTATACTTGCGTTTTAGTAAATTACTAGAATTGCACCATAGGCAGAATTTCTAGTAATTTACTACGCAAGCGATCCAACAAGGAAATAACGCGTCGTGTGTCGCTGGCTTTACTCGCACAGCCCTTCCCCCATGAAAACTCGCCCTGCCCTGACACGACGCGGCTTTCGCGGCCCCGGGAGCCATATTTCTCGCCGCCCGACGTTCGAAAAGTGAGGTTATCCTGCGGCGAGTCGAAGAGTCGCGTCGCCAGTAGGCCTATTCTGTAATGCGGGGTCTACAATAGAATTCGTAGCGGTCGTAGGGTCTCAAGTCGTAGAAAATTGACCAATCACAGTTGATTATTCTTCTCATATTCGACTGTGATTGGTCAATTTTCTACGACTTAAGACCCTACGACTGCTACGACTTCTATTGTAGACCCCGCATAACTTTTTAACGACAATTTTACTAGCTAGGAATGTCGTTGCGCAGGTATTTTACATGGTGAAAAAACTGCGCAACGACAATATAACGATACCGAACCGTCGTTAAAAGTTACAGAATAGCCCTACAGGCTTCTACTTTTGTAAAGCTGGTTCTACATTGGTCGCATCGCATCGTCGCAAGCTTGTGGTCCAATCAGAGTCGAGCTAGATTGATGTTGATTGGACCGCAACGCTTGCGACGCTGCGATGCGACTAATGTACGAGAATCAGTTTTATAGGCTTTCTACGATAAGCCATTCTAAGCTTTAAGTTTTAAACTGTGAGAAATTGATTAATCATAGTCAATAATTCTGCTCACATTCGGCTGTGCTAATAAATCATTGGTCAATTTCTTACGGTTAAAAATTCAAATATTAGGTAATGTAGAAAGCCTGGAACTCTTGACGAGTGTGTGTCGATTATATTATCGTTGCGCAAATGTTATGCCAAATAAAAACCGCGCAACGATGATGTAACGATACCGAATTGTCATTAAGAGTTACAGAATCAGAGTACAGACGCGATTCTTCATCAAGTGGCTGCATTTGGCATATCTCTGTGGCTGTTGTAATATTTCTTAATATGATTGGCTTATACATTTAGATCCAACGAAGAACTAAAAGCAAGACCAATCAAATTAAAGAATTTTACAACAGTGGCCGCATTCAGTAGAATATTTATTTTGCAAGTATTGGAAGTTTTCTTCGCGTAGATTGAATTATACTTTTAGATCCAAGGGAATAAACCTGTCAGCGAAGAAAACTTCCAACGGTTCCAAAATAAACATTTTTCCTGACGCGGCTATTTGCAAAGCTGTCTTATCTATGAACACAGAGGCATTTATCTCGATACTCCTGCAATCAGAGAATTTTCCATCCTCTGGAGTTTGATGTTTCCGCAAAGACATTGAAAATTTTTGGAAGGAAGCCACTATGACACTGAAACAGCGTCATATTTTGTGACAAGGAATGCAATGAAATAATGAATTACGACAAATCTTACTCAAGGAAAAAATGTACTAAATTTTAATAAATCATTGGTTTGAATATTTAGTACTAAATATTCAACTAGTAACTAAATATTTACCAAGCGTTGTAAAGATATTGTTTACTTGATATTAAAAATCATTGATTTCATTTAACTATCATTTTTTTAATATTAAGTAAACTTCTAAGTTGGTATTTAAATAAATATTTATTGAAATTTATAGTACATTCTTTCTCGGCGTAAAATTAAAAAAATAGACTCACTTTCTAAAGATTGAAACGTTGCATTTTCGCGGCACTACATGCTCTCGAAGTTGACCGAGAAATAACGGCGGTAAAGATAGCCGATGAAAAGCGTATGTAATAAAGACCTGTCTTAAAGTTGCTACAGTAGAACTTACGACACGATCCGCCTTGCGCGAAAAATCGATACATCTCGCGGCTACTTTACTGCGACTTTACACTACTTTACAACGAACGGGTACTAAATCAGCACCTGTCTGTAATTAGCGTCTAGAAATAGCTCGCGTCACGTTACTTCTAAAGATTCCACGTTGTCACAATTTTCCGGAGACGTTTTTAAGAGGCGCCGCATAATTTATATCGCGCGGCAGAGTCGGTCGGCCGCGTTTTTTAAATCACGAGTAGAACGACGCGTGTTGTGTGTTCTCTCCGTGCGATGATAGTTTGATTAAAAAGGGAAAAAAAAGAATTACCGTGGCAGATAGTCTTTTGCGTTAAATACATGCACGCACTTTTGGAGAAGAATCAAAATTTATTTTTACTACGCGCGACGTAGAGCCGCGAGGTACGCATGTTGCCTCCGTAGAATGCGAAGCGTTCGCGACGAATTACGCGGCCGGTCACTTTGTTATTATTCATGCGATCCTCAAAGTAGTCCGAGAACTCCTTATTTATGCAGTGGCAATTAAACCGCGCGTATGCATCATTGTGCTATTTCTGCCGGTATTATCACACATCTCATTGCCTTGCATTATTTGACGCGTCAGTGGAAGCGTTTACGAAACTTGTGCAACCTTGAGATTTCTGGAGATAATCCGATAATTAAGCCGGGACGTAACTTGTTTTTGTTACGTTAACTGAAAGAGTACGTTTTTAATGATACTCCGGAATTATCTTGACGCTCGTGCGACGTAAACTCTACCGTTTGTAAAGAAACTGGCTTGATAGTAGAATGTTTAAGTTCTTATCGAAGGCTGAAATAAGAATTAGAATAACGTTTTAAAATTCATATTTGCAAAATAACTATATTATATTCGTTCGCACTCATTAATACGTATGTAATTTATTAATACTGAGAGAATTAAGCTTTGTGTCTTTTATTTTAAAGGCTGATCAACTCACAGAAGAACAAATCGCAGAGTTTAAGGAGGCGTTCTCGCTCTTCGATAAAGACGGCGATGGTACTATAACTACCAAAGAATTGGGCACGGTCATGCGGTCCCTTGGTCAAAATCCCACAGAAGCCGAACTACAGGACATGATTAACGAAGTAGATGCAGATGGTACATATCCTAATGTAACTTCTTGACGTATGCTAATCGTAAATTACAAATTATTTTACACAAAAATCAATCGTCTCGCTCTATTCTATTTCCACTTGCGACCTTCGGTTAAATATCGTGTTTAATATTTCTGGAAGAGCTTGTTTTTCCACTTTGTCGCAAGATGTCAAAGCTTCTCCTTCTTATTAAAAGAGAAAAATAAACAATTTCGATAGAATCGACGTTGAAAATCTTGAAATTCTAGGTAACGGCACAATCGACTTCCCGGAGTTCTTGACCATGATGGCGCGTAAAATGAAGGACACGGATAGCGAGGAAGAGATTAGAGAGGCCTTCAGAGTGTTCGATAAGGATGGAAATGGTTTCATATCCGCGGCGGAACTTAGACACGTCATGACAAATCTGGGCGAGAAACTCACTGATGAAGAAGTAGATGAAATGATTCGGGAGGCCGATATCGACGGCGACGGCCAAGTTAATTATGAAGGTTGTATTACATTGCTTGATTTGTTAATTAGTCAAAATGAGACTTATTGTTGATATATCGCATACAGAATCTTTTAAATATACGTCGTTTTATTAGTATTGAAAGAATTATTGCTGTTGTGCATATTTAATTTATAATTTTAATTATCGATATTGGGGAGATATTTAAACAATTTTTTAGATTATGACGTTAAAATTGAATGAAATTTCCAATTATACGTACGCCAGCATTTCTTACGTTCAAGTAAACAACTTTTTTTATCAACAAAATCGTTTTTTTTCTGCAAATTAATGCAATTTTCAATAAAGAAGTTTGCACAGTTGGTTGACGCATAACTTCTTGTAACTTCTTCGCTTTTGACGTCACGATAAGAGATATCTGACTGTTTACCTTTCGTCGTTATTTTACCGAAACTGTCATATTTTGCAGACTTAGGTATAACGTAAACTAATGCGCACGTAACTAACGAGACATTTCTTTTGTTGTATTTTTCAGAATTCGTCACAATGATGACATCAAAGTGAATGCAACCTGTGTAATGGAAGAACTCGCGACTCGGAGTGGTGTTGACGTATTAAATAATTCAAGAAACAGAGAAAAAACATATGTAACAAAACGAGAATCAACCAGAAAGTGACAAATCTTGTATCAGGATATGAAGATGTCTCTATAAAAGCGCGAAGAGTCAACGTCCGATACCGCGTTAAAAAAAAAATCATCGTTTAACGATAAGTAATACAGGGCAATTAATTGTTTAATTAAAGAGTTATACCACTAAAATCATTATCTCTCAAAACACAAATATTTACGCGTGTATACATACACATACACACATAACAATAACTCGTTACACCGATACACATACGAACGCAACACTCTCGAAGAGTATACACGTACACACATACACATTCACTCGGATGTCTTATTTCCATTGGATAAAACAAGTTTGGAAGTGAGATAACGCGAAGACACACAATTGCGCGCGCATGTGCACCAACGACAAGAAAAAAAAGTGCATTTTCCACTTTCCTCTCTTTCTCGACTGCCCCTCCTCTTCTTCCTTCCCTCTCCTCTTGTCACGCCCTTCAGCACCATCGTCCTTCCCTCCTCCTCTCTACGCCTCCATCTATCCTCCTTCATTTCCCGCAAGTTTTTTCATGAGAAAGGCATGTCGAAGAATTGTAATTTCTCTTTACAAAGGGAGAGGAAATGTGTGTTTAGGGACAAAGTATAAATCCGATGTAAGATAATATTAAAAGCAGCAAAGGTTTATTTGCCAATCGAGAGAAAGATTCATCTCGAGAATTCCTTCGTTCATTTTTTTAATAAACGAGATACGTGTATAGTGAATGATGACATTAGGATACGTAGCTGCTAAATAGATGATGATGTCTCTACCGTTAAAATGCATGCACATGTACAAATGTTTGTTTGTCTCTGTGAGAGAGAATTCGGCCTGGACCGATCGTTTTCCAGACAAAGAGAGAAAGAGAGCGAGAGAGAGAGAGAGAGTATAAATACGATGCGCTTCGGCCTCTGGGTTATTGATGATGACTTTAAATGCAAAAGCTGTGCTGGACCCCTCGATGCCTCACAAACGAATAACTTAATTTATATAAGTAACGAGCGAGAAAATTTATAAAAAAAGAGATGAAAGAGAGCGAGATGAGATAAAGGGAAGAAAGAATTGGAGGAGAAGCTTCGAGGAGCTCAGACCTAGTGCTTTCGCGCGCGTCGCGTCTTGCGAGACGGGATTATGTCTGTCATATCTGTCATGCGGATGACGTCGCGCGAACGCGGACGAGTCGCGACGCGATCGATGGAAAGCTCCAGGATCCGAAGTCTCGACATTCCTATTTGAAAAAAAATAATAAAAAAGAAAAGTCTCTTCCTTACGCTTTGAATCAACATCATCCAGCCTCTCGTGCTCGTGCACACGGGACTCACACGTACACGTAACGTTTTACGAACTATACTTACGCGAGAAACTATACACACGAAAGATTATACACACAGAGCAAAAAGAAAAAAAGAGAAACACTATAACACTATATTCACGAAGTGCGTTTTGCCTCCAGTTCCATTTTAATCTCCTATTTGTAAACTTGCCTTCCACTCTAAGGAAAGCCTTACATACATGCGCGCAAAAAAGATTTAAAAAAAAAACGAAAAAAAAAAGAGAAACAACGTCGACACCACTTTTGTTGATATGTAAATCTATGGAGAAATAAAATAGGGATGGGGGATTAAAGGAAGTAAAGGCCACAGTGAGATCGGTGCATTACTTTTCTTCGCCCAGGGGTGCGTGCCAGTCTCGTAAAAACGGAGCCAACCAGATCGGAGAAACTGGTGTGATTTTTGTGCGATCCGTACAATATAATGTTACTTAAGAACTTGAGAGCAAAGAACATAAATGCCGTACAGCGTAAACATCATGCGTGTCGGTGGTTCAGTCATAATATATATGTAATATATATATATATATAATAATTTACGAAAAATTTAAGAAAAAAAAATGAAAGAGATAATTCCTCCACAGTCCTTTATTATTTAATATTGAAGTGAACAAAATGAGAAGTACTTGTATTTCTGGTGACCTAGATCGCATTGATCATTAAACAAAAAAGAAAAAAAGATAAAAAAAAGTAAAAAAGATAAAATAAATATATCCTCATTTTTAGGTCACAGCTACTCGATTCGTTTCCTTCATTACTAATGGACCTCTCGTTTCAGCAACCATCTCTTTTTGTGTTCGATGGCATCTAGATACTTTGCTATGAGAATATTTCATTGTGTCTCTGTGAACAGGATCCACTTTACATATCTCTGACTTTTCTCGCTACCCTCGAAAACTTTTGAGAAGAATAGATATAGGTTACAAGAAAGTACGGTATTAATTGTAATTAGGAACTCTCGCTCCCCATTAAACACCCGAAAAAAAAATAGGGGGAGAGAAAAAAAAGCACACATTGGATCTATTTGTAAACTGTGGTTATTCTGTGTCCTGAAGTATATTTCCACACTTACACTCTTTATTAAGAATGAGAAAGATTTGTCAACACACTCGTTTTGTAAAAGTGGTCGTTAGTATTCGACAGGCATCTGTATCTAAATGCTTCCAAATCCGCTTCGTTTCATCGAACACTGATACCTAGCGATTAAGTCTCTTACGTTACAAAGACTCTATTCCAGTATTTAATATAATAGTAATTTTATATCCGTATCGCAAAATCTATTTATTGAAAGAATTTTCGCGCGCCGAGGATAGATAGATAGATAGAAAGAAAGAGAAAGCGAGCGAAAGAAAGAGTGGCGCATGGAAGCTCTTGTTGTGAACGTTAACATCGAGGCAATGCCAAATCTTTACTGAATAATATTGAAGCGTTAGCTCTTCTAATATTTAATTTAGCGTCCCCTCGATCTTTGTTATTGAAATACACGTTGTTGTTCTTAAAAAAAAAAAAAGTTTATACCGTATTTGCGGAGGTACCAAGACACATCCTGCTTTTATCAAACGTTGTATTTATTTCGATGTGTACATACGAACGTAAAATTGATCGACGAAGTGAGTTTTCGTTCGATTATGCTAATCGCAATTTTTTAAACAAACAAGTTCGTTGCGCTATAAACAAAGTGAGAACGTTGTACGTTACAAAATGAGGAAATACTTTTTTTTTAATCAGATTATTTCGAGCATAGAGCTCTTTTCTTTTTTATTATTTTAACCGATTGTAGTCATTCAATTTTAACGCTCCTTAATTTCTCTGAACTTCTAATTCGAAAATTGTTTCTAGTGTATGTAAGTATATTCTCTGCCGTATCTCAAAGGCGTTCTTCACTTCTTGTCGTACATAAATAAAGCGGCACAGTTTGTATAAAGTGTTGATATTAAGTTAATAAATTGTTCCTATATATACTTATATGGGAGCAAACTGGTGTTTATCTATAATACAAGCGATTTTATCTCCCCGACAAAAACAGCCGAGTGTATCTGACGTGACGGAAAAACTGCGGGATATCTCTTACGATACACACGACTACGGAGACTTTACAACTGCGTCATTCCGTGCAATTATGCGTCTATATGAAAAGATAAATTACGTATTGTTTTCGTATAATTACTCTTCAATAATTAACAGACTTATACAAGATGTAGAATTGTCTTACTGAGAGATAAAACAGAGAAACAGTTTTTATTTTTTTTTTGAAAAATACTATATTTTTTCATAAATGACTTTTTAAACTCGTGTAACATAATAACAAAATTCGATGATTATGCAGATATGTTTTGCTAGCAGTGAACAATGCGTGCTCTCACGATACACATTCTTTTGGTGGAACTTTGAAACGCAGGCACACCTCCTTCAGTAAGTTTTTCAATATCCTCACCTGATGCTCAGAACTCTGAAAATATACGGATATCATTTACTTACTTTCGACGCACATTGCTTTTGAATTAATATTTTATTTGTCGTACGACAAGTTTTTCAAGTATGTTAATTGGTCACAAGATAGAGAATTTCTGGAAACTCGGTAACTTTTTTTCTCTATTCTGTAGCTAATCAACACGTTTAAAAAATGTATCATATGACGTATGAAAATTAACGTTATACTCTATTTAGCGTCACGAAACGAACACTCACCCCGTCAAGAGTAATTGTTGGTATGAAAGACACTCGCGGCACGAGGGAATTCGTCATCTCTCCGTACTTTGCCAGGAGTTCCTGCCCCCTTCCAGTGTTTGAACACTTTTTTATAGACTCCAGGTCAACGGGTATTCGCTCGGCGCACGTTTTCATTATTCGTACCGGGTCAATGTTATTCTCGATCATGCAGGCCACAAATTGCAGTTGTACCGATGGGTCCTTAATGACGTCGATGGAGCAAGCGTGTATAATGTTCGCCTGACACTCGATCGGTCCGTGCTGGCACGTGAACTGATACCCATCACTCGTTTTTATCGTCTGTGTTGGAAATCGAATACGTAACTTTAGAAAGCTTGCCGTTTAACTCGATCCACTGATCTAATTGTCTCGATTAATGATTTCATTCTCGCGATATATTTAGTTGCATTAATTTTAAAATATAACGCGGTTAATAACAACGAATTTCCAGGTAAAATACAGAACCCCCCATAGAGCATCATCATGACTTCATTTGTTATTTACATAACTAAACTTATAAATGACAAATAAGATCATAATAATAACGTCCTTATGATATTGATTTCTGTGTTTTACCAGAATCGCAACGGTTTTCTTACCTTCGCTTTACCATACGGCACCAGCTCAATCTCTATGTTCGTCAAGAGTTTTTGATACGTTGGATTTAATTGTTTTAAAACGAAACTACGCGAGTCCGGGCATAACGCTTCGTAATACACAGCCACATGTACTTTCTGAGAAGCCGGTCCATCCTTTTCGCTCAATGGTGTCGCCGCTTGGTCCTGAAGTTCTACAAAGAAAGATATTAAAAGATTTTGATTTGAAAATATTCTGAGATGTTTATATAAATCACAGTGCTTTAATTTTTAATTTTTATCATTATTGAATAAATAATTGTTACCTTAATTATTTGAAATTATTTTACGTGAGAAATTGTGAATTGTGTTTTTATAATTTGAATTCTACGTAATATTTCAGTATTCAAGAAACATTCATGATGTTCGAGATAATTTTTCATAAGAAAGAAAAAACCGCAACGATTCTTTTTATATAATTTCTAATTAAAAAAAGGCGTAATTTCTGTGAATCATTGCTTATCTTGTAATCAGGACAATGATAAATGGGAACTTTGATTTTTTTTGTTGACTGACGTCAGCGGTGTGATTATCGTATATATTTAGCTTAATTTTTCTAACATTATGTTTCTATTTGATTTTTCCTCCGTGTGATTCTCGTTCGTTTTGATTTAAAAATACGAATAAGACGTGTGATGTATAAATTCAATAATAAACACTTTCAAGATTCTTTACTTTTTAATAATCTGTATTTATCCTTATTAAAGCAAAAATCATTATTTCGAGCTCGCGTCGGTATCCGAGACTTAGGCCTGTTTTTTTTATCAAAAACTTTGAATTACTGTACACAGTGCAATAAATTGAAGTAAGGTAAACTATATTTGTCTCGCTTCGACTTACTACATCGATGTGTACCAGTTTAGAAAGTTCATCCATAAAAAGCAAACGTGCATATAAATTTTAGTACTTCAGGATTTTTCGATTTTAGTACTCAATTTTTATCACCATTGAATAACAATTGTTACTTGGGTTATTTGGGATTGTTCAGCGCGAGAAATTGTGAATTCTTTTTATAATTTCAAATTCTACGTAAAATTTCAGTGCTTGAGAGACCTCATTTTCCGCAAAAAAAAAACGCGATTTTTATTTTCAATCGTACAATTATAATCATGCATACTTTGCATCTGTCTTACAGTTCCGATCGCAAGGATTTTTAGCAATTAGATTCTTAACCATTTGACAGATGTTACACAAACTGCGAGCGATCGTGCTTCAAAACTCGGCAAGTGGAGGTTTATAGCAAATTCAATTAGGCTACACACATGAAGTGTGTTGTAGTGCGTCTAATTGATGTGTAGAATTAAGGGGATGGGTGGAATAAAATCCTAATTGTAAAATCTTGATATTAATAAAAATTAAAATAACTTGCTACTTTTTATTATATACAAATGAGTACAGTATCGAATGAATTTATGTAATGTCTTTAAGAAGTTACATGTTACAATACTTTTCTATTACGATCAATATTACATGAAAAAGCTAATTGCTAGAAAAAGGGCCGAAGTAGAATTGTGCCTTTATTCCGTCCATCCCCTCAATTGCACACTACATTTTGATTCCAATGTAAAGTGAAATGCAAATATTTAGAATCATAAAATATATATTTTACCTAACAGCACAATCCCACGGAATACACAAAGTCAAGAGAAAGTTAAAATAACGTTTTTTTTTTATAAAATGATTATTGATTTAAGCATCAAAATATAAAATCGCTTTGATGCTATTTTGATTTTTTGTTGACTTTGGGATAAAGTGTATTCAGGATTTCATGTTTTAATTTTGTTTCTATATTATATGTATATATATATATATATATATCTTTATAACACATTTTAATAATTTTTTTATGACGACTTTAATGTATACCAGTGCTCAATCGAATTCGCTACACATTCGAACGATAAGATCGCGCCATTTCAAAAATTTCACAATCAGATATAACGACTCGAGCAAAACGACAAGTCATATCAAAATGATGTCAAAATGACTCCAACATGATCATTAAAAGTCATTTTTCAATCGTTACGGTTCATTTTCATATCATTTTAACATTATCGTGACTTGTTCTGCTTGGAGATGCGCTCGTCGAACGACAAATTGCGCAACAAGGTAATCGCGAAAAATCCGGCTAGAAATATCAATCTGTGGCCTTCAATTGTGAGGTACGCCATTCTTATCGTACCATTGTATTGAAAAAAAAAGACACACCTGTGCGATGCAGATGTTTCCGTAAAGTGGTTCCATAAAGTGCGTAATGTATCATTTATCCTTGTTTAATATTCAGTGAATAAAGATAAAATAATGCATCGTATGCTTTACGGAATGCAGTCAGAGCCGTACGAATCGATATCGGATCATCGGACTACAACACACTGGAAAGTCTTGTAATAGTTGGATTCTGATTGAAAATAAACAAATCAGAATTTTCTTATTAATAATCTGATATAATTCTAACTGAGATAACAAAAATTCAGACCGATAGATCAGAATCTTCTGGTTGATCGTTCATTTCGTTAAATCTTTTTTTAATTCTTAGAATTAGAAAATATATGAACATATAAAACTCAAACTATACTACTTAGCTGGTGGAAAAGAGCATCAGTGAAAAACCGATAACTCTTCGATTTTTCGAAAAGATACGGCTTCTCGGAGGATCGATGGACGAG
>NW_017257851.1:84446-91834 GCF_001594055.1 Mycetomoellerius zeteki | reverse complement strand
TATAAAATCGCTTTGATGCTATTTTGATTTTTTGTTGACTTTGGGATAAAGTGTATTCAGGATTTCATGTTTTAACTCTGTTTCTATATTATATGTATATATATATATATATATATCTTTATAACACATCTTAACAATTTTTTTATGACGACTTTAATGTATACCAGTGCTCAATCGAATTCGCTACACATTCGAACGATAAGATCGCGCCATTTCAAAAATTTCACAATCAGATATAACGACTCGAGCAAAACGACAAGTCATATCAAAATGATGTCAAAATGACTCCAACATGATCATTAAAAGTCATTTTTCAATCGTTACGGTTCATTTTCATATCATTTTAACATTATCGTGACTTGTTCTGCTTGGAGATGCGCTCGTCGAACGACAAATTGCGCAACAAGGTAATCGCGAAAAATCCGGCTAGAAATATCAATCTGTGGCCTTCAATTGTGAGGTACGCCATTCTTATCGTACCATTGTATTGAAAAAAAAAGACACACCTGTGCGATGCAGATGTTTCCGTAAAGTGGTTCCATAAAGTGCGTAATGTATCATTTATCCTTGTTTAATATTCAGTGAATAAAGATAAAATAATGCATCGTATGCTTTACGGAATGCAGTCAGAGCCGTACGAATCGATATCGGATCATCGGACTACAACACACTGGAAAGTCTTGTAATAGTTGGATTCTGATTGAAAATAAACAAATCAGAATTTTCTTATTAATAATCTGATATAATTCTAACTGAGATAACAAAAATTCAGACCGATAGATCAGAATCTTCTGGTTGATCGTTCATTTCGTTAAATCTTTTTTTAATTCTTAGAATTAGAAAATATATGAACATATAAAACTCAAACTATACTACTTAGCTGGTGGAAAAGAGCATCAGTGAAAAACCGATAACTCTTCGATTTTTCGAAAAGATACGGCTTCTCGGAGGATCGATGGACGAGAATAATCATTTATGTAACTTTTTTCTCTAGAATGGAAACACGAAAACTGAAAAGTAAAAATTTTCACGTTTCGTATTAGGGAAAAACCCAAGCAGAACAAGTCATTATGATATCAAAATGATGTCAAATGATCATTAAAAATCATTTTTGAATCGTTCCGATTCCGTTTTGATGTCATTTTGACATTATCGTGACTTGTTCTGTTTGGGAAAGTACGTGATTGCTGGGATTTAACGCGCCCCGTTAACGTTCCTCGTATGCCTGGTGACAGAAAAAAAATCGATTTGTCGAACTCGCGGACAGGCGGGTGGAGATCGAGGTGCGCGCGGACATGCCTGTTCGGCGGCGACAGCAGGCGACGAGGCGACGAGGCGACAGGGAGAGAGAAAGAGCGCGCGGCGCTCTTCTCGAGTTCTCGTACCTGGCATGGCGGCGCCGTCCTCCAGGAACGCGAGCCAGATCTTGGAGGTCTGCCAAAGCAGCAGGCCGAGGACCAGAAGGAACACGAGGCGCCATCGAAAGCCTAACCCCATCGTCCCGGCTGTTGTCGCGGCAAGAGACGCGCACGACTCTCCGCGCGGCGACGACGGTGACGACGGCGGCGACGCCGCGACGGCGATCTCGTTAGCGCGGGCTGACGCAACGTTTTCTAGTATCAAACGCCTCGGCGGCGTCGGCCGACATAGCGTCGCGACACGTTGAGACGCGCGCGAAATGATAGCGAGATGTTCTCGTCGATTGATCCGAGTCTCAAGCACTCTTGCGGCAATTTGGCCAACGCCACGCGTGCCAACGGGATTTAATCACCGCCACCGTGTCGAATCGAATGTTCTTTCCTTCTTTTTGCGTTTTTTTCGCCTTTTCTCGCAGCATCGTCGCACACGGTGATGCGAACACTCGAGCACTGAGCAGACGTCAACTATTGTATATTATTAAAGCCCCTATTGGAGAATAGAGTTTGGAGTATTCGGAGATTTTGGAGTAATCAAAGTATTCAGAGTGCGCACTGCGCATTGGAATTGCCGAGAGTAGATCTTCACCAATCAGCTTTTAACTTTCAGCTCGGTCCGCGTTGTATCGATTGAGCGGATTTTTATTTCCAATTCTCGCGATTTCCTTGATCTTCAAAACTATATTCTTTCTACTCCTCAAGTTTGCGTTCTGTTCTTTCCTAATTTTTTGATTTTTTATTTTTCTATAAATACACATTGTATTTATTTTGTTGCTAAGTACTGTTCTAATAACAATTGAATCACTTGTATTTATCGAGGTCGCAAAATTTCTGATCATTAATTAAAATTTTACATTTATAAAACTATATATTAATAAGAATTGTCAATAAAAATTATGTTCTAGAAATTTTATGTTATTAAATATCGACATTTAATGTGTAAAAAAATTAAATAGAGATGGCCCATCAATTATCGCTCAATCGATAGAATTTTCCATTGAAAATCCTATTCTGAACATTGTAGCACATTTATATTCGGTAGATATGCTAGTAAATGTGCTCAAGTATACATTTATTTATAATATGGCAGTACGATGTTTTAAGAGGAGAAACTCCACAAGTTTATTTAGTTTTTTAATAATTTTATTAATCTCAATAATTTGATTAATAAAATCAATATACATCTCGAGTTTCTCGATTAATAATTTGATTAATAAAGATTTTAGTAACAATAGTGATATTTGGGCAATTTTAGTGTCACAATTTGTACAATTTTAAAATGCAAATTGTAACGTAAGTAAAGTAAGCACAGTATAATACGAAAGTAAATAAGTTTTAGTGAGATTATACATAAATAGACATAAATAAACAAATTATACATAAATGCATTTACAATTAACTTCTAAGCAAATTATATATCGTACATAAATGTACTTCGTTTGTAAGAATTATAAATAGTTATAAATAGTACAATGACTCTAACTTTATTTATAATACTATAAAACTTTTTGTTCTGTTTTATATATATATATATATATACATATATATATATATATATACAAATGGAAAATAAATATATTCCTAAAAAAAGAGTAGAATATGAACATCTTTGTATCATATATGTACATACAAAATCTGTTGATGCATTTTTATAATACATCTGCATCAAAATCAATAGAAATATTTATTATTATAGATTCACGAATTATACGAAATAAAGTTCAAACAAATAATTCGCAAAAGAATAAGAACTGATTTTATGTAAATTTTAAAATAGCGTAAATCTTTTATATAGTTTGGAATAAAAATTTTATTTTAACATTTAATTTTTTAAGTTAGTTTTTCTCATTATATATTTACATGTTAAAGTTTTCCTCGAGAGAGCAACATGATTACAAACGAATAGTATAAAGGCTTTCAGTTCTCGCAGGAGATCATAGTCACTTTAATTTTAATATTGTCCAGATATTACGAAAATCTGATAAAAATACAAGATATAAATATATTACTTCAGAGAGACGGTCAACAGTTGTCGCGGGCGTCTCATACCTAAAACATATTTGAGTGAAATGTAACAAAATTGATAATTTCGAAATTATATAATTGCGACTATTGCGCAAAAAATGTAACATATGATTATTTAATACAAAATCATAATTAAAGGTTAATAATAGTACAATTTTTTGTTATTGGTTTTTATAATATTTATCATAATTCTAAAGTGAGTTGTAATAAAAAAAGTTCAATTATATATTATAAAGATAGTTTATAATTACAACTAATTTCAGTGACAATTGATAATTAATTGGGTTATTTTATTAATTAATAAAGCATTTAAATTTCAATGAAATAATTTTATTGATCAATTTCTAAAAATAAATCGTTAAATTAAATATAGATTATTAATTGACACTGATTTATTACTTGCACAAGCTTGTTATTGCAAGGGCAAAAGGAGATTATTTTGTTTGAATTTAATTTCCTATGTCTGCTAGCTCTGCGAGAAATGATTTACACTTATTCTGGAGTACTTTAACGGCTTCTGTGAATAATACGACTGGTGGTAATGTTCCCACAGATTCTATGGTAACTATAAATTAAGAACACACAAATCATACAAACATAAATATATACATATTTATATTACATATAAACTTTCTAGCTGTCGTAAGCAGTAGTTTCAACTTGCTCAAGAGAAATAATAATTCGTATAGCATGACTGTAACTCAAATCTTAATTTTTTTCCAATAATTCTAGATTATTTATACTTACAGATAAAATGATCCTTTACTCGACTCATTTCCACGCAATTCTTTAGCTGATCGTAACGATAGACGTTTCTGGAACAACTATCGTAACGGGCATTTTTAACACGCGCCTCCCGGTACTTCTGACCCGAGTTTGTCTCTTGTTCTACTACTTCTATCACGCCGGGGCTGAAACAGCTCTTTAAAAGATCCGCATCTTCATCTCTCACGGATTTGTTTAAATGAATGGCCGGCAAGAGACGATATGATGCAGTAGCTAAACATATTATGTAATACTGACATAAATAATTTATTTTGAACTTAAAATTAAAAAAAGATATTGTATTTGTTTATCTGTTTAATTTATGATATTTATATTAGAATACAAGAATTGAAAAAATGTTTTGTTCGCAAAATTCTTACGTACCTACGGGAGAAAATTTGGCGTGATCTTTGCCGATGCCTTTAACTGCATGCATGAACAAGTGGATCTCATGACCAGGACGCATTTTACATATTAATATATCGTTTTCTAGAATACCAATTTGTTCCGCTTTAAACATCTCTGCTTGCCGGCCTATTGGTACCCATTTAATGTCCTTACTGTAAACTGTAAAAAGAATGCTACATGTTATGTATTTTATTTATTATGTTCAGAAACTAATATAATATTGGTCTTATAAACTAGCATAATATTAGCATAATATTAGGTCTTCTTTGTCGCTGCACTGAAGTATACTAAAACTTTCTCGCTTCACCTTCAAGTATATATCAATTTCAATTTAAGCATGATGTAAGAATATTAATTTTTTATTATTGTTAAAATTTCTAGCGTGATGATTTTAAGTACGAGTATACATTAGTTCAGCTACAAAGAATAGATCTATAAATTTATGAAAGTCAAATCGTCTTTAAGATGTTCAACAGTTTAATGACAAGAGTTTCTTAGATGAAAAACTTAGGTTCAGTTCCTGTCCTGTCATTTCACACATAATTAAGTGGAAAAGTATTACATTGTGATTAAAATAATGCGTGGTTTTGTGTGAGAATGATCGTCTTATGATTATAAGTTTTGAATTTGATGTCAATCTCATCTCATGTATGTTTTGGTTTTATAAGAGATTGGAAAGTGAAAAGTTATGAGTAAAAGAGTATGAGATAAGTGATATAATCCAACTTAGAGAAATCTATACATTTTATTTACATATTTTATTGTGATTAAGAAATTAAATAAACAAGATTGTTGTAATCTAATTAGTAATCGAAAATTTAATAATAAGAAATTCAGTGAAAATTACCTTTGTTATTTTTGTATATATCCTCTGGAAGACGAGAATTCTTAGGTGCTTGTGGATTCATACTGCACGTAACTTTTAACTCATATCTTAGAGTATCGTTATCACTGACTGTATCATCTGCTTTTTTGTCATTTGGAGGATATTCGAATAATCTAGGATCTGCATGAAGAGGTATAAGTCCTAATCTTAAAAGCAAATTACATGTTAATTTGTTATATACAATTTTCATGGACATAAAAACAAAAAAACCTTGTTAATGTTTATTTCTCTCACCTATGTGCAAGTACTTCATCCTGAATCAAGCTAGTATTATTTATAATATAAACCTTCTCAATAGCCATACTTGGTACTTCACTCAGTAATATCCTGCGAAATGCATTAGCTAACGAAGTATGACAGCCAATTATATCAAATTCTATTTCTCGGTCTTGTTCTTGAACTATATTTATTTGCAGGTTCTACAATAAGAAATATTTTTACTTACATATATTGATACACATATTAATATATAATATATTGTTCTCTTTATTACAATATGTTACCTTTACAAATTTCTCCAGAGTCGTTGATTTGTCTGTCGTATTACACATATATTCCTCAAACTGTTGAAACAATAAATTCATATTATATATACATTATATAAAGCAAAATACTTTTAGTGAATCTTAACAAACTTACATTTTCATATTCATTCATAATCCAACGCGGTTCCCGTTTATTCTCCATTGTCTAATATAAATTATACTTCTGCAACTGAGATTTGTACTGTTTTTTTCTTTTTTTTTAATAAGAAGGGAATAACCTAATTCAATTAGGTTATCTACTTGTTTTTTTTTATATTTTTCTTAACTCACACACACAATTGTTGTTTTTTTGAATAATTCTTACTTTTGACATGCTTCAGCAGCTTTCTTTGCGGTAAAAAGATTTTTTTAAGTGAAATTCTTGAACAGAATATTTCTACAGAAACTAATAACGATTGAAAATCATAACAAAAATGAAGAGTGTTTTTGACTAAACACAGACTTAATCGATAATTAAAGTGTCAAGTAAAGTATTTATTATCTTTATAGTTATTATATAATTTTTATTTGATAATATAGAAACAAACGATTAAATTAGAGATGACGAATTGTAGCCGGAAATTTTAATGTAGATAAATATAAGGTTTTGCCGGTCGAGTTAATCGGGATTTAGTCGAAAATCACTCTTAGGTTCCGAGAGAGTAATACAGGAACTAAACATTAGAATAACGCTAAGTTCTTGTGGCACCTTTATCGTGTACAAAGCCCAATAAACTCCAAAATCTATGAAATCATCCCAGGAAAATGAAAAACAACTGGATTCCCGCGCATCGTCAGTTTACTTTAACTCGACCTCGTATCTTTACTTCGTTATTTCATCCGATACTTGAATAACGAGACGATACACCCATACACCGCGGAAATAAATTATACTTTACCGAAAAGATATTTCAAATATTCTCAAATTGGAATGAGAGAACAACCACGTGCCGACTACCGTCACTTTTCCATTATGCTAAAGCATTAAGCCCATTCTACAATTGCGTAAGCGTAGTGTAGTTGTAAGAATTGACTAATCACAGTCGAATATTCTCCTCATATCTGACTGTGATAGGTTAATTCTTACAACTACACCACTTTTAGTCGATTATTCTCCTCGAATTCGACTGTGATTGGTCAATTTCTTACGACTTAAGGCTTAAAACACCTATTGTAGATCCGGAGTAAGTAAAGTCCGATATTCATAGTCAGTTCTTATATTCAAGACCGTCTTAAGTTCAGTCTTGAGATGTCACGAACCAATCAGAGGACTGTATTAGCATCTTAAGACATTACTTAAGACGGTCTTGAAATAAGATCTGACTATGAATACCGGCCTAAGATTACTTCGCATATTGTAGACGA
>NW_017257851.1:83677-84281 GCF_001594055.1 Mycetomoellerius zeteki | reverse complement strand
TTAAGCTGATTCTACATTGATCGCATCGCAGCGTCGCAAGCGTGTCGCAAGCGTTATGGTCCAATCAGAGTCAAGCTAGCTTGACGTTGATTGGACTGCAACGCTTGCGACGTTGCGATGAGATTAATGTAGAACCAGCTTTAAACTATCAGGTGTTGCCTACAATATGCGAAGTAAAGCCGGCGGCACACAAATTCTTACCGTATTGGCTACGATGCTGACAGTATCAGTACCGTAGCCAATACGATGGTAAGATTCTAATCTAGCTAGGAATCCAGCAGGAAAACAAACATCGTGTGCCGCCGGCTTAAGGGCTTCAAGATGTGAACGCGCCCTAAGAGTAAGAAATTTACCAATCACAGTCAATTATTCTTTTCACATTCGCCTGTGATAGGTCAATGGCTACGTTTACACTGTGCGCTTAGTCCGCGACCTATACGAGGTGTCTTTGTTTAATATACAGGATAAACAAGGACGTCTATTGTATAGGTCGCGGCCTAAATGCACGGTGTAAACGTAGCCAATTTCTTACTCTTACTTCTTAAACCTAGAGTTCTAGATTTATCAGAGAGGCGCAACCGGCTTAAATCAGTATGACAAAGGT